>NC_079171.1:53473002-53779252 GCF_947568905.1 Ostrea edulis
CTATAATTCACCGTCGTCCACCAATCTTCATCCACGTAGCTTTATTTTTCCTCATGTAGACCAATTCATAGTTCATTGTTTCCACCAGATCATCCTCCACGTAGTTCCACATCTCCTGATCTCGACAAATATTCATAGTTCATTGTCTTTCACCTAATCATCAACAATGTAGTTTCACGTCTCCTGATGCAGAAAAATATTTAGAGCTCATTGTCTTCCACCAAATCCTCCACCATGTAGTTTCACGTCTCCTCATCGAGACAGGTCTCCTCAGTTCCTTGTCTACAACCACTCATATTCTACGTTGCTCCACGTCTCCTGATCAAGACAAATATCTATAGTTCATTGTCTTCCACCAATTTATCCTCCACATAGCTCAACATCTTCTGATCCACACAAATATTCATAGTTGGATGTCTTCCACCAATCTTCCTCCACGTAGTTTTATGTCTCCTGATGTAGACAAATATCCATAGTTCATTGTCTTTCAACAATAATCCACGACGTAGTTTCACGTCTCCTCATAGATAAAGATCAATAGTTCTTTGTCTACATCCAATCATCTTCGTCGTATTTCCACATCTTGTGATCCAGACAAATATCCATAGTACATTGTCTTCCAACAATAATCCTCCACGTAGTTTTACCTCTCCTCATAGGTAAAAATCAATAGTTCTTTGTCTACAACCTATCATTCTGCAGGTAGTGTCATATCTCCTGATCCATACAAATATCAATAGTTCATTGTTTTTCACCATTCATCATACACGTGATATGATGTCTCTAGATGTAGACCAATATCCATAGTTCATTGTCTTCCACCAAATCATCCCCCACGTAGTTCCACGTCTTCTGATCCAGACAAATATCTATAATTCACCGTCGTCCACCAATCACCCTTCACATAGTTTCACGTCTCCTGATCCAGACAAGTCTCCATAGTTTATTGTTTTCCCCCAAATCCTCCTCCACGTAGTTTTACGTCTCCTCATGGGGGAAAGTTTCAATATTTCTTTGTCTGCAGCCAATCATCTTCCACGTAGTTCCATATCTCCTGATCCACACAATTATCAAAAATTCATTCTCTTCCGCCATTCAACCTCCACATAGTTCCATGTTTTGTTATCTAGACAAATTTCAATAGTTCATTGTGTTCACACCAAATCATCCTCTATGTAGTTCAACGTCTCCTGATCCAAACAAATATTCATAGTTATCAATGATCCTTCACGTCGTTCCATGTCTTCTTATCTAGTTAAATATCCATAGTTCATTGTTTTCAACCAATTATTATCAACGTAATTCCACGTTTCCTCATCAAGACAAGTTTCCATGCTTCATCATCTGCAAACAATCATCTTCCACGGAGTTCCACGTCTCCTGATCCAGACAAATTTGAATAGTTCATTGTCTTCCACTAAATCATCCTTCACGTATTTCCACATCTCTAGATCCAGACAAATATCTATAATTCACTGTCTTCCACCAGATCATGCTTCAAATATTTTCACGTCTCCTGATCCAGACAACTCTCCATAGTTTATTATTTTCAACCAAATTATCATCCACGTAGTTCCACGCCTCTTTTATCTTCCACCAAACCATCATCCACGTAGTTTTCCACCAAATTATCCTGAATTTAGTTTCGCGTCTCCTCATGGGGGAAAGTCTGAATAGTTCTTTCTCTAAAACCAATCATCTTTCACTTAGTTCCACGTCTCCTGATCTAGAAAAAATATCCATAGTTCATTCATTGCCTTCCACTACATCATCCTTCACGTAGTTTCATTTCATGCCTTCTGATCCAGACAAATATGCATTGCTAATTGTCTGCCACCAATCATCCTCTATGTAGTTCCATGTCTCCTGATCCAGGTAAATATCCATAGGGCATTGCCTTCCAAGAAATCTTCCTCCATATAGTTCCATGTTTCCTGATCTAGACAAATCTCTATGCTCCACTGTCTTCCACCAATCATCATCCACGTTGTTCCAAGTAGTTCCATATCTCCTGATCCAGACAAATATTTATAATTCATTGTCCTCAACCAATCATACTCCACTTAGTTTCATGTCTCCTGATGTAGAAAAATATCCATAGTTGATTGTCCTCCACCACATCATATTCCACGTTGTTCCACATCTCCTTATCCAGACAAATATTCATAGTTCATTGTCGTCCACCACATCATCCCCCACATAGTTCCACGTCTTCTGATACAGACAAATATCTATAATTCACTGTCATCCACCAATAATCCTCCACGTAGTTCAACGTCCAGACAAGTCTCCATAGTTTATTATTTTCAACCAAATTATCCTTAACGTATTTTTCCCGTCTCCTGATCAAGCCTCCATAGTTCATTGTCTATCACCAATCACCTTTCATATAGTTCCAAGTCTTCTGGTACAGACAAATATTCATAGTTCATTGTCTTCAACCAATCATTATTCACGTAGTTCCACGTCTCCTGATCCTGACAAGTCTCCATAGTTCATTGTCTACAACCAATCATCCTCCACGTAGTTCCACGTCTCCTGCTCTCGACAAATATTCATAGTTCATTGTCTTTCACCAAATTATCAACCATGTAGTTTCACGTCTCCTGATGAAGAAAAATAGCTAGAGCTCATTATCTTCCACCAAATCCTCCTCCATGTAGTTTGACGTCTCCTCATCGAGACAAATCTCCACGGTTCCTTGTCTACAACCATTCATCTTCCACGTTGCTCCACATCTCCGGATCCAGAAAAATATCTATAATACATTGTCTTCCACCAATTCATCCTCCACATAGCTCCACATCTTCTGATCCAGATAAATTTCCATAGTTGAATGTCTTCCACCAATCATCCTCCACGTAGTTTCACGTCTCCTGATCCAGAAAAATATCTATAATTCATTCTTTTACACCAAATCATCAAAGTAGTTTCACGTTTCCTCATCGGGACACGTCTCAATAGCCCTGTGTCTACAACTAATCATCTTTCATGTATGATCCAGACAATAATCCAGCATTCATTCTCCTCCACGTATCATCCTCCACTTAAGTCAAGATCTCGTGATCTAAACACAATTATCCATAGTTCACTGTCTTCCACTCCTCCTTCTCCACGAAGTTTCATGTCTCCTGATGTAGACCAATATCCAGAGTTCATTGTCTTTCACCAAATCATCATCCACGTACTTCCACATCTCCTGATCCAGACAAATATCTATAATTCACCGTCGTCCACCAATCTTCATCCACGTAGCTTTATTTTTCCTCATGTAGACCAATTCATAGTTCATTGTTTCCATCCAATCATCCTCCACGTAGTTCCACGTCTCCTGATCTCGACAAATAGTCATAGTTCATTGTCTTTCACCAAATCCTCCACCATGTAGTTTCACGTCTCCTCATCGAGACAGGTCTCCTCAGTTCCTTGTCTACAACCACTCATCTTCTACGTTGCTCCACGTCTCCTGATCAAGACAAATATCTATAGTTCATTGTCTTCCACCAATTTATCCTCCACATAACTCAACATCTTCTGATCCACACAAATATTCATAGTTGGATGTCTTCCACCAATCTTCCTCCACGTAGTTTTATGTCTCCTGATGTAGACAAATATCCATAGTTCATTGTCTTCCAAAAATAATCCTCGACGTAGTTTCACGTCTCCTCATAGATAAAGATCAATAGTTCTTTGTCTACATCCAATCATCTTCCTCGTAGTTCCACATCTTGTGATCCAGACAAATATCCATAGTACATTGTCTTCCAACAATAATCCTCCACGTAGTTTTACGTCTCCTCATAGGTAAAAATCAATAGTTCTTTGTCTACAACCTATCATTCTGCACTTACTGTCATGTCTCCTGATCCAGACAAATATCAATAGTTCATTGTTTTTCACCATTCATCATACACGTGGTTTGATGTCTCTAAATGTAGACCAATATCCATAGTTCATTGTCTTCCACCAAATCATCCCCCACGTAGTTCCACGTCTTCTGATCCAGACAAATATCTATAATTCACCGTCGTCCACCAATCACCCTTCACATAGTTTCACGTCTCCTGATCCAGACAAGTCTCCATAGTTTATTGTTTTCCCCCAAATCCTCCTCCACGTAGTTTTACGTCTCCTCATGGGGGAAAGTCTCAATAGTTCTTTGTCTGCAGTCAACCATCTTCCACGTAGTTCCATATCTCCTGATCCACACAATTATCAAATATTCATTCTCTTCCGCCATTCACCCTCCACATAGTTCCATGTTTTGTTATCTAGACAAATTTCAATAGTTCATTGTGTTCACACCAAATCATCCTCCATTTAGTTCAACGTCTCCCGATCCAAACAAATATCCATAATTATCAATTATCCTTCACGTCGTTCCATGTTTTCTTATCTAGTTAAATATCAATAGTTCATTGTTTTCAACCAATTATGATCAACTTAATTCCACGTTTCCTCATCAAGACAAGTCTCCATGCTTCATCGTCTACAAACAATCATCTTCCACGGAGTTCCACGTCTCCTGATCCAGACAAATTTGAATAGTTCATTGTCTTCCACCAAATCATCCTTCACGTATTTCCACATCTCTAGATCCAGACAAATATCTATAATTCACTGTCTTCCAACAGATCATCCTCCAAATAGTTTCACGTCTCCTGATCCAGACAAGTGTTCATAGTTCGTTTTCCACCAATTTATCCTCAACGTAGTTTCGCGTCTCCTCATGGGGGAAAGTCTCAATAGTTCTTTCTTTACAACTAATCATCTTTCACTTAGTTCCACGTCTCCTGATCCAGAAAAAACATTCATAGTTCATTCATTGCCTTCCACTACATCATCCTTCACGGAGTTTCACGTCTCCTGATCCAGACAAGTCTCCATAGTTTATTATTTTCCATCAAATTATCATTCACATAATTTCGAGTTTCCTTAATCGGGAAATGCTCAATAGTTATTTATCTACAATCAATCATCCTCCACGTAGTTCCACGTCTCATGATCCAGACTTATATCTATAATTGTCTTCCACCAATTATCTCCCACGTTGTCTCATGTCTTCTGATATTGAAAAAATGTACATAGTTCATTGTCTTCCACCAAATCATCCTCCAGGTAGTTCCACGTCTCATGATCCATACAATTATCCATAGTTTATTGTCTTTCATCAATCATTGTCTTTCATCAATCATTCTCCACGTAGTTCCATGTCTCCTGATCCAGACAAATATCCATAGTTCATTTACTTCCACCAAATCATCCTCCACGTAGTTCCACGCCTCCTCATCCAGACAATCCATAGTTCATTGTCTTCCACCAAATCACGCTCAACGTAGGTCCACGTCTTCTGATCCAGACAAATATTCATAGTTCATTGTCTTCCACCAATCATCCTTCACGTAGTTCCTTGTCGCTTGATCCAGGCAGATATCCATAGTTCATTTTCTTCCACCAAATCATTCTCCACATAGTTCCTCGTTGCTTGATCAAGACAAGTCTCCCCTTATGAGCCGTTGCTGAACATCAACACCAAAGCATAACCAGGTCTGGCCATAGACAATCTATATTCAAAATATGAAAGTCCCAGCTTAAGAAGTTCAAGAGATATTTGATAAGATATTTTCCATTTATATCATAAATCATTGTAATGCTATCTTTTATTCATTATACGAGTTATGAGATTGATAACTGTTTGTTATCTTCACTTCTCATGTAATGGGTTTTTTTTACATTACATTTTCCATGTGAAGCCATCATTTCCCAACTATCATCCTTCAAGTGTTTCGATATCGTCATCCCATGGACAGGTCTCTCTGGAAAAAAACCTCAAACACTGGTAGCCTTTAGGGCTACCAGTGATTGAGTAAAAAGAGTCGCAATTAATGCCTACTTTTGCTATATTAGATAATGTAACATTTTATGAACTATACTATTTACTGTACTATTTAATCTTGGGTAATATCTCATGAGCTATACTATTTATCTACTGTAACATTTGATGTAACGTAACCTCATATCAACTATACTATTATATTTAATTTACTGTACTATATACTGTAATGTAATAACGTACTACTAATTTACTATTTGATGTATCGTAATATTATATGAAATTTATCATCTATTCATAGTACTAGTTGATGTAATGTAATATTCTATAAACTATACTACTTTATTTACTGCACTATTTGATGTAACGTAAAATTTTATGAACTACATTACTTTATTTACTGTACTACTTGATTAAAAGTGATATTTTATGAACGGTACTATTTAATATAACGTACTAATTTTTTTAAACTCTACTATTTTATTTACTGTATTCAATGTAACGTAATATGGTATGAACTCTACAATTTTATTTACTCTACTATTTGATATAACGTGAACTATAGTGTAATAATTTTTTGAATTATAATATTTCATTTACTGCATTTTTTGATGTAACTCAATATCTTATGAACTTTACTACTTTTTTTTTTACTTTACTTTACTATTTGATGCTACTTAATATTTTATCTAATGGACCACACTATTTATTACTGTACTATTTAATGTGAGGTAATATCTTAAGATGAATGATATTTTATTTATTGTACCATTTAATGTGACGTAAAATCCGATGAACTGTGATATTTCATTTACTGTATTATTTAATAGGGAATGCTTATTCCTCCTAGGCACCTGATCCCACCTCTGGTGTGTCCAGGGGTCCGTGTTTGCCCAACTGTCTATTTTGTGTTGCTTGTAGGAGTTATGAGATTGATCACTGTCCGGTATCTTCACCTTGCATGTAATGTATTATCTTATAATCTATAATATTTCATTTACTGAACCATTTAATGTAATGCAATATCCTATGAATTATACTATTTTATTTACTCTAACATTTAATGTAGCATAAACTTCTACACTATTTTATTTACTGTGCTATTTGATGTAACGTAAAATATAACGAACTATACTACTTTCTTTACTTTACTATATGAGGTAAAGTAATATTTTATAAACTATCCTGTTCTAGTAACAATACTTTATTAGGTAATATTACATTTTATGCACTATACTACTTTATGCACTGTACTATTTGATGTAACGTAATATTTTAGGAACAATACTATTTTATTTACTGTGCTATTTCTTGTAACGGAAGATTTTTTGAACTATACTACCTTGTTAACTTTACTAATTGATATAACAAAATCTTTTATAAACTACCGTACTTTTAGTTACGTACTATATTATGTAACGTAATGTCTTATGAACTATACTATTTTATTTTTTGTACTATATTATGTAGCGTAATATTTTATGAACTGAGCTATTTGATATAACGTAATACCATCAGAACTACACTATTTTATTTACTGTGCTATTTGATATTACTTAATATATACTACTTTATTTATAATAAAACTTAAGGTAACTAATAATTTCTGAAGAATACTTATTTATTTCCTGTAATATTTGAAGTAACGTCAAATTTTATTAACGCTATGACTTTATTTACTATACTATTTGACATAATGTAATATCTCATGAACTATACTTCTTTATTTACCATTCCCCTCGAGACAATATATAATATTTTCTGAACTATACTAGGTAATGTAAAAATTTCAGATATATACTAGTTTAATTACTGTATCATTTGATATAACGTACTTTCTTATGAACTAACCGACTTAATTTACTATATTACTTGAAATAACGTAATATCTCATGAACTATACTAATTTAATTACTGTTTTATATTTTGTAATGTAACATCATATGAATTTACTGTATTTACTGTACTATTTGATGTAACGTAATATCTTATGAACAATACGATTTTATTTACTTTGCTATTTGTTGTAACAGAATATCATAAGAAGTATATCATTTCTTTAAAGCATCATTTGATGTAACATAACCTTTTATAAACTATACTATTGTATTTACTGTTCTGGTTGATGTAACATGATATCTCATGAACTATACTATTTTATTTAGTTTACTACAACAGAAAAGTAATACATTCTTAGTTTTAAAATTCTCCAAAACACAGAGACTTAAATTCTGAAACTCAAAACAACCGTTCTCACACACCGTTTTTAAGTCTAGTATCCAAGAAAATTTTCATTGTACAAATATATCACTGTCCTGTTCCTAACTATATTCCCTTATTCCTGTATTATTTTATCTACTGTACTAATTCTTCCATGATGCTATAGCCCCATTTAGTCGCCTCTTACGACAAGCAAGGGATACTGAGGATCTATTCTAACCCGGATCCCCACGGGATCTTTCATTTTACATACTATTTAATCTACTACTCTATTGACTGTAACGTAATATCTTATGAACTATACTACTTATTTACTATTTGATGTAAAACTTATACGGTACCAATTTTGATGCACCAGATGCACATTTCGACAAATAATGTCTCTTCACTGATGTTCAACCGAAATGTTTGAAATCCGAAATAACAATGAAGTTTTAGAGCTATTTTGTTAACAGTACTATTGAATATAGCGTAATAATCTTTCGAATTATATTTTATTTACTGCATTATTTGATGAAACTTAATATTTTATCTCATGAATTATACTATTGTATTTACTGTAAAGTAACATCTTAAGATGCATGATATTTTGATTACTGTACCAATTAATGAAAGGTAATATCCTATAAACTATACTATCTTATTTTCTGTACTATATCGTGTAATGAAGTATTTTATGAACTATCCTATTCTAATAACAATGCTATTTCACGGCTAGCGGTATTCAGAACTAATAGCAAATTTATTCACCTAACATTTATGTAGCAAAAGCATTCTGATGTATGATAAAACGTAATATCAGAACTACACTACTTTATCTACTGTGCTATTTGATATTACTTAATATTTAACGCAGTATTAAGTCTTCCCCGGAAGATATGTGTCGCCTGCTAGTTCATTCTATATGTAATATATCACGTATAATGTTGAAAAAGTAAATTATTCAAATGGTTTTTGTCAGTTTAATACTCCTTTAAAGGTTTTAAGAATTACTAAACGATAACTTAATTGAAATTGAAAGATGAGACATTATTATGCAATGGAATTTGTGGGAGAATCTGTTTGAAATTAAGACATTTATTAAATGTAGACTGAATGAAAACATATGTTTGAAACTATGTATCAACCTGTTACTGTGCTCTTCAAGACAATGGTAATAACCATAAGTAATTATCTGGTGGGTTTACTGCTTAGTCTTGTTGTCTTTTTATATATCCAATCTACTGTTTCTCAAGAAAAATCATAATTAGTGCTGTTCTGAAATCACATATACTGTCCTTCAGTATGGGAATTACAAATACTGTCCTTTTGTACATAAAAATACTGTCCTTCAGTTAATCATAAAATAAAATCTTCAGCAAAAAAATTTTTTGCTGTAAAAAATTCTAAGTCCCGGCAAACAGGAAGTTGATAAGCGACAGATTCGAAAATGTCTTACACAATACAGTTGGCCACACTGATGCTCTGTGCCAAATATCAGGGAGTTGCCCCATGTGGTCCTTGAGAAAACTGTGACAGAAATTTTTTTGCGGTAAAAAATTCTAAGTCCCGGCAAACAGGAAGTTGATAAGCGACAGATTCGAAAATGTCTTACACAATACAGTTGGCCACACTGATGCTCTGTGCCAAATATCAGGGAGTTGCCCCATGTGGTTCTTGAGAAAACTGTGACAGAAATTTTTTTGCGGTAAAAAATTCTAAGTCCCGGCAAACAGGAAGATGATAAGCGACAGATTCGAAAATGTCTTACACAATATAGTTGACCACACTGATGCTCTGTGCCAAATATCAGGGAGTTGCCCCATGTGGTTCTTGAGAAAACTGTGACAGAAATTTTTTTGCTGTAAAAAATTCTAAGTCCCGGCAAGCAGGAAGTTGATACGCGACAGATTCGAAAATGTCTTACACAATATAGTTGACCACACTGATGCTCTGTGCCAAATATCAGGGAGTTGCCCCATGTGGTTCTTGAGACAACTGTGACAGAATTTTTTTGTGACGACGCCAGACGACGACGCAGGACGACGACGCAGGACGACGGATAGTGATCCCTATATGTCGCCACTGCGTGTAACGCAGGCGATAAAATGAAATATACTACTTTATTATAATCCTACTTGAGGTAACGTAATATTTTCTGAACTATGCTATTCTAATTGCTACACTATTTGAGGTAACGTCATAGATTATGAACTCTACGATTTTATTCACTCTACTATTTGACATAATGTAATATCTCATGAACTATACTTCTTTATTTACTATACCACTTGAGTTAAGATATCATTTTCTGAACTATACTATATAACATACAATTTTCACATCTATACTAGTTTGATTACTGTATCATTTGATATAACATAATTTACTATAATACTTGAAATAACATAATATTTTATGACTTATACTAATTTAACTACTGTTTTATATTTTGTAATATAACACCTTATGAACTATACTACTTTAATTACTGTACTATTTGATAGAACGTAATATCTTATGAACAATACGATTTTATCTACTGTACTATTTGTTGTAACATATCATAAGAACTATACCGTTCTATTTTTTCCTATTTCAATTATTGTCTTATCTTTCCTATTTCAATTACTGTCCTAATTACCCTATTTCGTTAACTGTCTATTTTTCCTATTTCAATTACTGTCCTATTTTTCTTTATTCGATTACTGTCCTATCGTTCCTACTTTAATTACTGTCCTATCTTTCTTTAATTACTGTCCTATCTTTCTTTAATTACTGTCCTATCTTTCTTTGATTACTGTCCTATCTTTCTTTAATTACTGTCCTATCTTTCTTTAATTACTGTCCTATCTTTCTTTGATTACTGTCCTATCTTTCTTTAATTACTGTCCTATCTTTCTTTAATTACTGTCCTATCTTTCTTTGATTACTGTCCTATCTTTCTTTAATTACTGTCCTATCTTTCTTTAATTACTGTCCTATCTTTCTTTGATTACTGTCCTATCTTTCTTTAATTACTGTCCTATCTTTCTTTAATTACTGTCCTATCTTTCTTTGATTACTGTCCTATTTCTTCTTACTGTCCTATTTCTTCTTACTGTCCTATCTTTCCTAAATCAATTACTATCCTATTCTATTGTATTTATTGTCCTATCACTCCTATCTCGATTACAGTCCTATCTTTCTTTGATTACAGTCCTATCTTTCTTTGATTACAGTCCTATCTTTCTTTGATTACAGTCCTATCTTTCTTTGATTACAGTCCTATCTTTCTTTGATTACTGTCCTATCTTTCTTTGATTACTGTCCTATCTTTCTTTGATTACAGTCCTATCTTTCTTTGATTACAGTCCTATCTTTCTTTGATTACTGTCCTATCTTTCTTTGATTACAGTCCTATCTTTCCTACTGTCCTATTCTCCCTCTTTTGATTACTCCCCTATCGTTCCTAATTCCTTTTTCGATTACTGTCTTATCTTTCCTACCTTAATTACTATCCTTTTTACTGCCCTATCTTCCCTAATTCAATTACTATCCTATTCTCCTTATTCCATTTACAGTCCCATCATTCCTATTTCGATTACTGTCCTATTTACTCTATTTCGTTTACTGTTCTATTTTTCCAAATTCAATCACTGTCCTATTTTTCCTAATTCAATCACTGTCCTATTTTTTCTTAATTGATTATTGTCCTATCTTTCCTATTTCAATTACTGTCCTATTTTTCCTATTTCATTAAATGTCCTATTTTCCCTATTTCAATTACTGTCTTATTTTGCCTATGTCGACTATTGTTCTATATTTCCTACTTTGAATATTGTCCTATCTTCGCTACTTTAATTATTGTCCTATCTTTTCTATTTCAATTACTGCCCTATGTGCCCTATTTCGTTGACTGACCTATTTTTATTTTTCTCTATTCGATTACTGTTCTATCTTTCCTACTTTAATTACTATCCTGTATCTTTTTAATGTATTATCTTCCCTAATCCACTTACTATCCTATTCTCCCTATTTCGTTTATTGTTCTATCGCTCCTGTTTCAATTACTGTCCTATTTTTCCTACTTTAATTATTGTCTTATTTTCCCTAATTCAATTACTATCCTATTCTCTTTATTTCATTTACTGTCCAAGTATTCCTATTTCCTAATTCAATTACTATCTTATCTTTCCTACTTTAATTACTGTCCTATCTTTCCTATTTCAATTACTATCAGATTCTCCCTATTTCTTTTACTGTCCTATTCCAATTACTATCCGAGCTTTCCTATATCATTTAACATCCTATATTCCCTATTTTAATTAATGTCCTATTTTTCCTATTTCATTAAATGTCCTATTTTCCCTATTTCAATTACTGTCTTATTTTGCCTATGTCGACTATTGTTCTATATTTCCTACTTTGAATATTGTCCTATCTTTCCTATTTCAATTACTGTCCTATGTTCCCTATTTCGTTGACTGACCTATTTTTTTTTCTTTATTCGATTACTGTTCTATCTTTCCTACTTTAATTACTATCCTGTATCTTTTTAATGTATTATCTTCCCTAATCCAATTACTATCCTATTCTCCCTGTTTCGTTTATTGTTCTATCATTTCTATTTCATCTTTCCTACCTTAATTACTGTCCTATTTTTCCTATTTCAATTACTATCAGATTATCCCTATTTCCTTTACTGTCCTATTCCATTTATTATCCTAGCTTTCCTATCTCATTTAACATCCTATATTCCCTATTTTAATTACTGTCCTATCTTTCCTACTTTAATTACTGTCCTATCTTTCATACTTTAATTACTATCCTATATCTTTTTACTGTCCTATCTTCCCTAATTCAATTGCTATCACATTCTCCCTATTTCGATTACTGTCCTATTTACCTATTTCGTTTACTATCCCAATTTTCCTAATTCAATTACCGTCCTATCCTTCCTTATTCGATTACTGTCCTATCATTTCTACTTTAATTATTATCCTATCTTTCTTATTTCAATTACTATCATGATCTCCCTATTTCGTTAATGTCCGGTTATCCCTATTTCGTTTACTGTCCTATTTCTCCTAATTCAATTTACTCTCCTACTATTCCCTATTTGAATTACTTCATTACTTTTGCCTATTTGATTTACTCTCCAAATTTATCCTAAATGATTTACTCTCCTACTTGTCCTATATGATTTACTCTCCAACTTTTCCTATACGATTTACTCTCCAACTCTCCCTATTTGATTTACTTCCCCACTTTTTCTATTTTATTTACTCTCCTACTTTTCCTATTTAATTTCTCTTCTTTTCCTATTTCATATACTGTCCTACTTTTCCTATTAATTTACTCTCCTACTATTCCTATTCGATTTACTGTCTTACTTTTCCCATTGGATTTACAGTCCTACCTTTCCTATTTGATTTACTCTCCTACTTTTCCTGTTGATTTACTTTCCTACTTTTCCTATTTGATATTTGATTTACTCTCCTACTTTTCCTATTTGATTCACTTTCCTACTTTTCCTTATTTCATTTACTCTCCGACTTTCCCTACATCATTTACTCTCCTACTCCCCTTATTTTATTTACTCTGCTACTTTTTCCAATTTGATATACTCTTCTACTTTTCTTATTTGATTTACTCTATTTTCCTATTTGATTTACTCTCCTAATTTTCCTATTTGATTTACTCTCCTACTTTTCCTATTTAATTTCTCTTCTTTTCCTATTTCATATACTGTCCTACATTTCATATTAATTTACTCTCCTACTTTTCCTATTTGATTTACTGTCTTACTTTTCCCATTTTACATCCTCTACTTTTCCTATTTGATTTATTCCCCTACTTTTCCTATTTGATTATTTTTCATACTTTTCCCTATATGATTTACTCTCCTACTTTTCCTATTTGAATTACTCTCCAACTTTTCTTATATGATTTACTCTCCTACTTTTCCTACTTGATTTAATTTCCTACTTTCCCTATATGACTTAGTCTCCTTTATTTCCTATTTGATTTTACTTTCCTACATTGCCTATATATTTTACTCTCCTACTTTTTTCTATTTGATTTACTGTCCTGTCCTTATTTGATTTACTTTCCTACTTTCCCTATTTGATTTATTCTGCTACTTTTCCTATTTGATTTACTCTACTTTTCCTATTTGATTTAATTTCCTACTTTTCCTATTTGATTTACTCTCCTACTTTTCTTATATGATTTACTCTCCTACTTTTCCGATTTGATTTAATTTCCTACTTTTCCTATTTGATTTACTCTCCTACTTTTCTTATATGATTTACTCTCCTATTTTTCCTATTTGATTTAATATCCTACTTTCCCTACATGATTTATTCTCCTTTATTTCCTATTTGATTTTACTTTCCTAAATTTCCTATATATTTTACTCTCCTACTTTTCCTATATGATATACTCTCCGACTTTCCCTACATCATTTACTCTCCTACTCCAATTATTTCATTTACTCTCCTACTTTTCCCAATTTGATTTACTCTTCTACTTTTCCTATTTGATTTACCCTAATTTTCCTATTTGATTTAGTTTCATACTTTTCCTATTTGATTTACTCTTCTACTTTTCCGATATGATTTCCTTTCCTACTTAGTGCACTGTCCTACTTTTCCTATTTGATTTACTTTTTTATTTTCTTTATTTCATTTACTGTCCTGCTTTTCTTATATGATTTACTCTCCTACTTTTCCTATTTGATTTAATATCCTACTTTCCCTACATGATTTAGTCTCCTTTATTTCCTATTTGATTTTACTTTCCTACATTTCCTATATATTTTACTCTCCTACTTTTTTCTATTTGATTTACTCTCCTACTTTTCCTATATGATTTACTCTCCTACTTTTCTTATATGATTTACTTGATTTAATATCCTACTTTCCCTACATGATTTAGTCTCCTTTATTTCCTATTTGATTTTACTTTCCTACATTTCCTATATATTTTACTCTCCTACTTTTCCTATTTGATTTACTCTAATTTTCCTATTTGATTTAATTTCATACTTTTCCTATTTGATTTACTCTTCTACTTTTCCGATATGATTTCCTTTCCTACTTAATGTACTGTCCTACTTTTCCTATTTGATTTACTTTTCTATTTTCTTTATTTCATTTACTGTCCTGTTTTTTTTATGTGATTTACTCTTCTACTTTTCCTATTTGATTTACTCTCCTATATTTCCTTATATGATTTACTCTACTTTTCCTGTTTGATTTACTCTCCTACTTTCCCTATTTCATTTACTTTCCTACTTTTCTTACTTGATTTGCTCTCCTACTTTACTTACTTGATTTACTCTCTTACTTTTCTTATTCTATGTACTTTCCTACTGTCCCTATTTGATTTACTCTCCTACTTTCCCTATTTGATTTACTTTCCTACTTTTCTTATTTGATTTACTTTCATACTTTTCTTATTTGATATACTCTCCTACTTTTCCTATTTAATTTAGTCTCCTACTTTTCCTTTTTGACTTACTCTAATTTTCCTTTTAATTTAGTTTCATACTTTTCCTATTTGATTTGCTATCCTACTTAGTTTACTGTCCTACTTTTCCTATTTGATTTACTTTTCTATTTTCCCTACTTGTTTTACTGTCATACTTTATTTATTTGATTTACTCTCCTAGTTTTCGTATTCATTTACTCTCCTATTTTCCCAATTTGATTTACTTTCCTACTGTCCCTATTTGATTTACTCTCGTACTTTTCCTATTTGATTTACTTCACTTTATGTCCCTATCTGATTTACTCCCCCTTATTTTTTCCTATAGGATTTACTCTCCTATTTTCCCCATTTAATAACTGTCGTACTTTTACTATTTGATTTATTCTCCTACTTTTCCTATTTTACTTCCTCTACTTTTCCTATATGATCTACTCCCTTACTTTTCCTATTTGATTATTTTTCCTACTTTTCCCTATATCATTTACTCTCCTACTTTTCCTACTTGAGTTACTGTCCTTCTGTCCCTATTTGATTTACTCTCCTACTTTTCTATTTGATTTACTCTACTTTTCCTATTTGATTTACTCTCCTACTTTTCCTATTTGATTTACTCTACTTTTCCTATTTGATTTACTCTCCTACTTTTCCCTATTTGACTATTTTTCTTACCTTTCCCTATTTGATTTACTCTCCTACTTTTCCTATTTGATTTACTCTCCTACTTTTCCTATTTTATTTACTGTCCTACGTTTCCTATTTGATTTCCTCATTTTACTTTTCCTATTTGATTTACTCTACTACTTTTAATATTTATTTTACTCTCCTACTTTTCCCTATTGGACTATTTTTCCTACTTTCCCTATTTGATTTACTCTCCTAATTTTCTTATTTGATTTACTCCACTTTTCTTATTTGATTTACTCTTCTACTTTTCCGATATGATTTCCTTTCCTACTTAGTTTATTGCCCTACTTTTCCTATTTTATTTACTTTTCTATTTTCCTTATTCAATTTACTGTCCTGTTTTTCTTATTTGATTTACTCTCCTACTTTTCCTACTTGAATTACTCTCCTACTTTTCCTACTTGATTTACGGTCCTTCTGTCCCTATTTGATTTATTTTCCTAATTTCCCTATTTGATTTACTCTCCTACTTTTCTATTTGATTTACTCTACTTTTCCTCTTTGATTTACTTTTCTACTTTTCCTATTTGATTTACTCTCCTACTTTTCTTATATGATTTACTCTTTTACTTTTCCTACTTGATTTATTTTCTACTTTCCCTACATGATTTAGTCTCCTTTATTTCCTATTTGATTTTACTTTCCTACATTTATTATATATTTTTATCTCCTACTTTTTTTCTATTTGATTTACTCTCCTATTTTAGCTACATGATATACTCTATTACTTTTCCCCAATTTGATTTACTTTCCTACTTTTCCTATTTGATTTACTCTTCTACTTTTCCTATTTGATTATTTGTCCTACTTTTCCTTTTTGATTTACTTTCCTACTTTCCCTGTTTGATTTACTCTACTACTTTTCTTATTTGATTTACTCTACTTTTCTCTATTTGATTTACTCTCCTACTTTTCCTATATGATATACTCTCCTACTTTTCCGTATTTGATCTACTCTCCTACTTTCCTATTTGATTTACTCTCCTACTTTTCCTATTTTATATACTGTCCTATTTTCCCTATTTGAATTACTCTACTTTCCCTACTTGACTTACTTTCCTACTTTTCCTATTTGATCTACTTTCCTACGTTTCCTATTTGATTTACTCTTTTTACATTTCCTATTTGGTTTACTCTCCTACTTTTGCTATTTAATTTAGTATCCTACTTTTCCCTATTGGACTATTTTTCCTACTTTCCCTATATGATTTACTCTCCTACTTTTCCTATTTGATTTACTCTTATACTTTTCTTATTTGATTTCTCTAATTTTCCTATTTGATTTAGTTTCATACTTTTCCTATTTGATTTACTCTTCTACTTGTCCGATATGATTTCCTTTCCTACTTAGTTTACTGTCCTACTTTTCCTATTTCACTTACTTTTCTATTTTCCTTATTTCATTTACTGTCCTCCTTTTCTTATTTGATTTACTCTCTTATTTTTCCCTATTTGATTTACTCTACTTTTCCTCCTTGATTAACTCCCCTACTTTCCCTATTTCATTTACTCTCCTACTTTCCCTATTTGATTTACTTTCATACGTTTCCTATTTGATATATTCTCCTACTTTTCCTATTTAATTTACTCTCCTACTTTTCCTATTTGATTTACTCTAATTTTCCTATTTAATTGAGTTTCATACGTTTCCTATTTGATTTAATCTTCTACTTTTCCTATTTGATTTCTCTAATTTTCCTATTTGATTTAGTTTCATACTTTTCCTGTTTGATTTACTCTTCTACTTTTCCGATAAGATTTCCTTTCCTACTTAGTGTACTGTCCTACTTTTCCTATTTGATTTACTGTTCTATTTTCTTTATTTCATTTACTGTCCTGCTTTTCTTATTTGATTTACTATCCTACATTTCCTATTTGATTTACTCTTTTATTTTTCCCTATTTGATTTACTCTACTTTCCTTATTTCATTTACTCTCCTACTGTCCCTGTTTGATTTACTCTCCTACTTTCCGTATTTGATTTACTCTCCTACTTTCCCTATTTGATTTACTCTCCTATTTTTCCCTAACTGATTTACTCTACTTTTCCTGTTTAATTTACTCTTCTACTTTCCCTATTTCATTTACTTTCCTACTTTCTCTATTTGATTTACTTTCATACGTTTCTTATTTGATATACTGTCCTACTTTTCCTATTTAATTTACTCTCCTACTTTTCCGATTTGATTTGCTATCCTACTTAGTTTACTGTCTTACTTTTCCTATTTGATTTGCTTTTCTAATTTCCCTACTTTTTTACAGTCCTACTTTATTTATTTGATTTACTTTCCTAGTTTTCGTATTCATTTACTCTCCTACTTTCCCAATTTGATTTACTTACCTATTGTCCCTATTTGATTTACTCTCGTACTTTTCCTCTTTGATTTACTTCACTTGATGTCCCTATCTGATTTACTCTCCTACTTTTCCCTATAGGATTTACTCTTGTATTTTCCCTATTTAATAACTGTCCTACTTTTACTATTTCATTTATTCTCCTACTTTTCCTATTTGATTTATTCCCCTACTTTTCCTATCTGATTATTTTTCCTACTTTTCCCTATATGATTTACTCTCCTACTTTTCCTATTTGAATTACTCTCCTACTTTTCCTACTTCATTTACTATCCTTCTGTCCCTATTTGATTTACTTTCCCTCTTTGATTTACTCCGCTACTTTTCGTATTTGATTTACTCTACTTTTCCTATTTGATTTACTTTCCTACTTTCCCTATTTGATTTACTCTCCTACTTTTCTTATATGATTTACTCTCCTACTTTTCCTTTTTGATTTACTTTCCTACTTTTCCTATTTGATTTCCTCTCCTACTTTTCTTATATGATATACTCTCCTTATTTTCCTATTTGATTTAATTTCCTACTTTCCCTACATGATTTAGTCTCCTTTATTTCCTATTTGATTTTACTTTCCTGAATTTCCTATATATTTTACTCTTACTTTTTCCTATTTGATTTACCCTTCTACTTTTCCTATTTGATTTACTTTAATTTTCCTATTTGATTTAGTTTCATACTTTTCCTATTTGATTCACTTTTCTATTTTCCTTATTTCATTTACCGTACTGCTTTTCTTATTTGATTCACTCTCCTATTTTTCTCTATTTGATTTACTCTACTTTTCCTGTTTGATTTACTTTCCTACTTTCCCTATTTCATTTACTTTCCTACCTGTCTTATTTGATTTGCTCTCCTACTTTTTCTAATTGATTTACTCTCCTACTTTTCTTATTTTGTGTACTTTCCTACTGTCCCTATTTGATTTACTCTCCTACTTTCCCAATTTGATTTCTTTCCTACTTTCTTATTTGATTTACTCTCCTACTTTTCCTATTTAATTTACTCTCCTACTTTCCCTATTTGAGTTACTTTCATACCTTTCTTATTTGATATACTCTCCTGCTTTTCCTATTTAATTTACATTCCTACTTTTCCTATTTGATTTACTCTAATTTGCCTTTATAATTTAGTTTCAGACTTTTCCTATTTGATTTACTCTTCTACTTTTACGATTTGATTTCCTATCCTACTTAATTTACTCTCCTACTTTTCCTATTTGATTTACTTTTCTATTTTCCCTACTTTTTTTACTATCCTACTTTGATTATTTGATTTACTCTCCTAGTATTCGTATTCATTTTCTCTCCTACTTTCCCCATTTGATTTACTTTCCTACTGTCTCTATTTAATTTACTCTCGTACTTTTCCTACTTGATTTACTTCACTTCATGTCCCTATCTGATTTACTCTCCTACTTTTCTCTATAGGATTTACTTTCCCATTTTCCCTATTTAATAACTGTTCTACTTTTACTATTTGATTTACTCCCGTAATTTTCCTATTTGATTATTTTTCCTACTTTTCCCTATATGATTTACTCTCTTACTTTTCCTATTTGAATTACTCTCCTACTTTTCCTACTTGATTTACTGTCCTTCTGTCCCTATTTGATTTACTTTTATACTTTCACTTTTTGATTTACTATCCTACCTTTCTATTTGATTTACTCTACTTCTCCTATTTGATTTACTTTCCTACTTTTCCTATTTGATTTACTCTCCTACTTTTCTCATGTGATTTTCTCTCCTACATTTCCTATTTGATTTACTCTACTTTTCCTATTTGATTTACTTTCCTACTTTTCCTATTTGATTTACTCTCCTACTTTTCTTATATGATTTACTCTCCTACTTTTCCTATTTGATTTACTCTCCTACTTTTCTCATGTGATTTACTCTCCTACTTTTCCTATTTCATTTAATCTCCTACTTTCCCTACATGATTTAGTCTCCCTTATTTCCTATTTGATTTTACTTTCCTACATTTCCTATATATTTCACTCTCTTACTTTTTTCTATTTGATTCACTCTCCTATTTTCCCTACATGATACACTTCCTACTTTTTCCTATTTGATTTACTCTCCCCCTTTTCCTATTTGATTTACTCTCCTACTTTTCCTATTTGGTTTTACTCTTCTACTTTTCCTATTTGATTATTTTTCCTACTTTTCCTATTTGATTTACTTTCCTACTTTCCCTATTTGATTTACTCTACTACTTTTCCTATTTGATTTACTCTACTTTTCTCTATTTGATTTACTCTCCTACTTTTCCCATATGATATACTCTCCTACTTTTCTTATTTGATTTACTCCACTTTTCTTATTTGATATGCTCTTCTACTTTTCCGATATGATTTCCTTTCCTACTTAGTTTACTGTCCTACTTTTCCTATTTCATTTACTTTTCTATTTTCCTTATTTCATTTACTGTCCTGCTTTTCTTATTTGATTTACTCTCCTACTTTTCCTATTTGATTTACTCTCCTACTTTTCTATTTGATTTACTCTACTTTTCCTATTTGATTTACTCTCCTTCTTTTCTTATATGATTTACTCTCCTACTTTTCCTATATAATTTACTCGCCTACTTTTCTATTTGATTTACTCTACTTTTCCTATTTGATTTACTTTCCTTATTTTCCTATTTGATTTACTCTCCTACTTTTCTTATATGAGTTATTCTCCTACTTTTCCTATTTGATTGAACTACTACTTTCCCAACATGATTTAGTTTTCTTTATTTCCTATTTGATTATACTTTCCTACATTTCCTATATATTTTACTCTCCTACTTTTTATATTTGATTTACTCTCCTATTTTCCCTACATGATATACTCTCCTACTTTTCCCTATTTGATTTACTTTCCTACTTTCCGTATTTGATTTACTCTACTACTTTTCCTATTTGATTTACTCTACTTTTCTCTATTTGATTTACTCTCCTACTTTTCCTATATGATATACTCTCCTACTTTTCCCTATTTGATTTGCTCTCCTACTTTTCACATATCATATTCTTTCCTACTATTCCTATTTGGTTTTAATCTCCTACTTTTCCTATTTAATTTACTATCCTACTTTTCCCTATTTGACTATTCTTCCTACCTTTCCCTATTTGATTTACTCTCCTACTTTTCCTATTTAATTTACTTTCCTACTTTTCCTATTTGATTTACTCCACTTTTCTTATTTGATTTACTCTTCTACTTTTCCGATATGATTTCCTTTCCTACTTAGTTTACTGTCTTACTTTTCCTATTTCATTTACTTTTCTATTTTCCTTATTTCATTTACTGTCCTGCTTTTCTTATTTGATTTACTCTCCTACTTTTCCTTTTTGATTTACTCTCCTACTTTCCCTATTTCATTTACTTTCCTACTTTCCATATTTAATTTACTTTCATACTTTTCTTATTTGATATACTCTCCAGCTTTTCCTATTTAATTTACTCTCCTACTTTTCTTATTTGATTTACTCCACTTTTCTTATTTGATTTACTCTTCTACTTTTCCGATATGATTTCCCTTCCTACTTAGTTTAATGTCCTACTTTTCCTATTTCATTTACTTTTCTATTTTCCTTATTTCATTTACTGTCCTGCTTTTCTTATTTGATTTACTCTCCTACTTTTCCTATTTGAATTACTCCCCCACTTTTCCTATTTGAATTACTCTCCAACTTTTCCTACTTGATTTACTGTCCTTCTTTCCCTATTTGATTTACTTTCCTACTTTCCCTATTTGATTTACTCTCCTATTTTTCTATTTGATTTACTCTAATTTTCCTATTTGATTTAATTTCCTACCTTTCCTATTTGATTTACTCTCCTACTTTTCTTATATGATTTACTCTCCTACTTTTCCTACTTTATTTTTAATTTCCTACTTTCCCTACATGACTTAGTCTCCTTTATTTCCTATTTGATTTTACTTTCCTACATTTCCTATATATTTTACTCTCCCACTTTTCCCTATTTGATTTACTCTCCTATTTTTCCTATTTGATTTACTCTCCTACTTTTCCTATTTTGTTTTACTCTTCTACTTTTCCTATTTGATTATCTGTCCTACTTTTCCTATTTCATTTACTTTTCTTATTTGATTTACTCCACTTTTCTTATTTGATTTACTCTTCTACTTTTCCGATATGATTTCCCTTCCTACTTAGTTTACTGTCCTACTTTTCCTATTTCATTTACTTTTCTATTTTCCTTATTTCATTTACTGTCCTGCTTTTCTTATTTGATTTACTCTCCTACTTTTCCTATATGATACACTCTCCTACTTTTACCTATTTGATCTACTCTCCTACTTTTACCATATGATTTACTTTCCGACTTTTCATATTTGGTTTTACTCTCCTACTTTTCCTATTTAATTTACTCTCTTACTTTTCCCTATTTGACTATTTTTCTTACCTTTCCCTATTTGATTTACTCTCCTACATTTCCTATTTTATTTACTGTCCTACTTTCCCTATTTGATTTTCTCTACTTTCCCTACTTGACTTACTTTCCTACTTTTCCTATTTGATTTACTTTCCTACGTTTCCTATTTGATTTACTCTTTTTACTTTTCCTATTTGATTTACTATCCTACTTTTTCCTATTTAATTTACTCTACTACTTTTCCCTATTGGACTATATTTCCTACTTTCCCTATTTGATTTACTCTATTACTTTTCCTATTTGATTTACTCTCCTAATTTTCCTATTTTATTTACTCCACTTTTCTTATTTGATTTATTCTTCTACTTTTCCGATATGACTTCCTTTGCTACTTAGTTTACTGTCCTCCTTTTCCTATTTCATTTACTTTTTTATTTTCCTTATTTCATTTACTGTCCTGTTTTTCTTATTTGATTTACTCTCCTACTTTTCCTATTTGATTTACTCTCCTATTTTTCCCTATTTGATTTACTCTACATTTACTGTGTGATTAACTCTCCTACTTTTCCTATTTCATTTACTTTCCTACTTTCCCTATTTGATTTACTTTCATACTTTTCTTATTTGATATATTCTCCTACCTTTCCTATTTAATTTACTCTCCTACTTTTCCTATTTGATTTACTTTTCTATTTTCCCTACTTTTGTTTACTGTCCTACTTTATTTATTTGATTTACTTTCCTAGTTTTCGTATTCATTTACTCTCCTACTTTCCACATTTGATTTACTTTCCTACTGTCCCTATTTGATTTACTCTCGTACTTTTCCTATTTGATTTACTTCACTTCATGTCCCTATCTGATTTACTCTCCTACTTTTCCATATACGATTTACTCTCCTATTTTCCCTATTTAATAACTGTCCTACTTTTCATATTTGATTTATTCTCCTACTTTTCCTATTTGATTTATTCCCCTACTTTTCCTATTTGATTTACTCTCCTACTTTTCCTACTTGATTTACTGTCCTTCAGTCCCTACTTGATTTACTCTCCTACTTTCCCAATTTGATTTACTCTGCTACTTTTCCTATTTGATTTACTTTACTTTTCCTATTTGATTTAATTTCCTACTTTTCCTATTTGATTTACTCTCCTACTTTTCTTATATGATTTACTCTCTTATTTTTCCTATTTGATTTAATTTCCTACTTTCCCTACATGATTTAGTCTCCTTTATTTCCTATTTGATTTTACTTTCCTACATTTCCCATATATTTTACTCTCCTGCTTTTTTCTAGTTGATTTACTCTCCTACTTTTCCTATATGATATACTCTCCGACTTTCCCTACATCATTTACTTTCCTACTCCCCTTATTTCATTTACTCTCCTACTTTTCCCAATTTGATTTACTCTTCTACTTTTCCGATATGATTTCCTTTCCTACTTAGTGTACTGTCCTACTTTTCCTATTTGATTTACTTTTCTATTTTCCTTATTTCATTTACTGTCCTGCTTTTCTTATTTGATTTACTCTCTTACTTTCCCTATTTGATTTACTCTACTTGTCCTGTTTGATTTACTCTCCTACTTTCCCTATTTTATTTACTTTCCTATTTTTCTTATTTGATTTCCTCTCCTACTTTTCCTACTTGATTTACTCTCCTACTTTTCTTATTTTGTGTACTTTCCTACTGTCCACATTTGATTTACTCTCCTACTTTCCCAATTTGATTTCTTTCCTACTTTCTTATTTGATTTACTCTCCTACTTTTGCTATTTCATTTACTCTCCTACTTTCCCTATTTGATTTTCTTTCATACTTTTCTTATTTGATATACTCTCCTACTTTTCCTATTTAATTTACTCTCCTACTTTTCCTATTTGATTTACTCTAATTTTCCTTTATAATTTAGTTTCAGACTTTTCCTATTTGATTTACTCTTCTACTTTTCCTACTTGATTTACTCTCCTACTTTTCTTATTTTATGTACTTTCCTACTGTCCCTATTTGATTTATTCTCCAACTTTCCCAATTTGATTTACTTTCCTACTTTTCTTATTTGATTTACTCTCATACTTTTCCTATTTAATTTACTCTCCTACTTTCCCTATTTGATTTACTTTCATCCTTTTCTTATTTGATATACTCTCCTACTTTTCCTATTTAATTTACTCTCCTACTTTTCTTATTTGATTTACTCTAATTTTCCTTTTTAATTTAGTTTCATACTCTTCCTATTTGATTTACTCTTCTACTTTTCCGATTTGATTTGCTATCCTACTTAGTTTACTGTCCTACTTTTCCTATTTGATTTACTTTTCTATTTTCCCTCCTTTTGTTACTGTCCTACTTTATTTATTTGATTTACTCTCCTAGTTTTTGTATTCATTTATTCTCCTACTTTCCACATTTGATTTACTTTCCACATTTGATTTACTTTCCTACTGTCCCTATTTGATTTACTCTCGTACTTTTCTTATTTGATTTACTTCACTTTATATCCCTATCTGATTTACTCTTCTACTTTTTCCTATAGGATCTACTCTTGTATTTTCCCTATTTAATAACTGTCCTCCTTTCAATATTTGATTTTTTCTCCTACTTTTCCTATTTTACTTCCTCTACTTTTCCTATTTGATTTACTCCCCTACTTTTCCTATTTGATTATTTTTCCTACTTTTCCCTATATGATTTACTCTCCTACTTTTCCTATTTGAATTACTCTCCTACTTTTCCTACTTGATTTACTGTCCTTCTGTCCCTGTTTGATTTACTTTCCTACTTTTCCTATTTCATTTACTTTTTTATTTTCCTTATTTCATTTACTGTACTGTTTTTCTTATTTTATTTACTCTCCTACTTTTCCTATTTGATTTACTCTTATTTTTCCCTCTTTGATTTACTGTACATTTCCTGTTTGATTAACTCTCCTACTTTCCCTATTTCATTTACTTTCCTACTTTCCCAATTTGATTTATTTTGTTACTTTTCTTATTTGATATACTCTCCTACTTTTCCGATTTAATTTAGTCTCCTACTTTTCCTATTTGATTTACTCTAATTTTCCTATTTAATTTAGTTTCATACTTTTCCTATTTAATTTACTCTTCTACTTTTCCGATTCGATTTGCTATCCTACTTAGTTTACTGTCCTACTTTTCCTATTTGATTTACTTTTCTATTTTCCCTACTTTTCTTACTATCCTACTTTATTTATTTGATTTACTCTCCTAGTTTTCGTACTCATATACTCTCCTACTTTCCACATTTGATTTACTTTCCTACTGTCCCTATTTGATTTACTCTCGTACTTTTCCGATTTGATTTACTTCACTTGATGTCCCTATCTGATTTACTCTCCTACTTTTCCCTATAGGATTTACTCTCCTATTTTCCCTATTTAATAACTGTCCTACTTTTCCTATTTGATTTATTATCCTACTTTTCATATTTGATTTATTCTCCTACTTTTCTTATTTCATTTATCCCCTACTTTTCCTATTTGATTATTTTTCCTACTTTTCCCAATATGATTTATTCTCCTACTTTTCCTATTTGAATTACTCTCCTACTTTTCCTACTTGATTTACTGTCCTTCTGTCCTTATTTGATTTACTTTCCTATTTTCCCTATTTGATTTACTCTGCTACTTTTCCTATTTGATTTACTCTACTTTTCCTATTTGATTTAATTTCCTACTTTTCCTATTTGATTTACTCTCCTACTTTTCTTATATGATTTACTCTCCTACTTTTCCTATTTGATTTAATTTCCTACTTTCTCTACATGATTTAGTCTCCTTTATTTCCTATTTGATTTTACTTTCCTACATTTCCTATATATTTTACTCTCCTACTTTTTTCTAGTTTATTTACTCTCCTACTTTTTCTATATGATATACTCTCCGACTTTCCCTACATCATTTACTCTCCTACTCCCCTTATTTCATTTACTCTCCTACGTTTCCCAATTTGATTTACTCTTCTACTTTTCCTATTTGATTTACTCTCCTACTTTTCCTATTTTATTTACTCTCCTACTTATCCTATTTTATTTATTGTCCTATTTTCCCTATTTGATTTACTCTACTTTCCCTATTTGACTTACTTTCCTACTTTTCCTCTTTGATTTACTTTCCTACGTTTCCTATTTGATTTACTCTTTTTACTTTCCCTATTAGATTTACTTTCCTACGTTTCCTATTTGATTTACTCTTTTTACTTTTCCTATTTGATTTACTCTCCTACTTTTCTCATTTAATTT
Source organism: Ostrea edulis (assembly GCF_947568905.1). Classification (NCBI taxonomy): domain Eukaryota; kingdom Metazoa; phylum Mollusca; class Bivalvia; order Ostreida; family Ostreidae; genus Ostrea; species Ostrea edulis. The sequence goes on from NC_079171.1 coordinate 53,500,215, forward strand.
ACTCTCCTACTTTTCCCTATTGGACTATTTTTCCTACTTTTCCCATTTGATTTACTTTCCTACATTTCCTATTTGACTTACTCTCCTAATTTTCCTATTTGATTTACTCTACTTTTCTTATTTGATTTACTGTCCTACTTTATCCATTTCAATTACTCTAAAAAAAAATATCATTACACTGACTATTCTATTTTTCTTCTTTCATTTACATTTTATTTTATTTAATGTCAGTTAATTATCTAATAACCTATTTTTCCTATTTCATTTATTCCTTTTTTCATATTTCCCAAGATCCTTATAATTGCAATGTCTAAATAACGGTGTGTGTGTGAGTTCCAGATATCTAGACACCGCATTCATAAGAATTTGCACTATAGTGTTTTTTTACTGAACGAATTAATATCGTATTCACTGTGACGTTAAGTTTACTGATACATTCCATTTATTTGATTTACTTTCCTATTTTTCCTATCTCATTTACTCTCCTACTTTTCTTATTTGATTTACTCTCCTACTTTTCCTATTTTATTTATTGTCCTATTTTCCCTATTTGATTTTCTCTACTTTCCCTATTTGATTTACTTTCCTACTTTTCCTATTTGATTTACTTTCCTACGTTTCCTATTTGATTTACTCTTTTTACTTTTCTTATTTGATTTACTCTCCTACTTTTCTCATTTAATTTACTCTCCTACTTTTCCCTATTGGACTATTTTTCCTACTTTCCCCATTTGATTTACTCTCCTAATTTTCCTATTTGATTTACTCTACTTTTCTTATTTGATTTACTGTCCTACTTTATCCATTTCAATTACTCTAAAAAAAAAAATACCATTACACTGACTATTCTATTTTTCTTCTTTCATTTACATTTTATCTTATTTAATGTCAGTTAATTATCTAATAACCTATTTTTCCTATTTCATTCATTCCTTTTTTCATATTTCCCAAGATCCTTATAATTGCAATGTTTAAATAACGGTGTGTGTGTGAGTTACAGATATCTAGACACCGCATTCATAAGAATTTGCACAATAGTGTTTTTTTACTGAACGAATTAATATCGTATTCACTGTGACGTTAACTTTACTGATACATTCCATTTATTTGATTTACTTTCCTATTTTTCCTATCTCATTTACTCTCCTACTTTTCCTATTTGATTTACTTTCCTACTTTTCCCATTTTATCTTATCTAATGTCAGTTGATTTTTTTAATATCCTATCTTTTCTATTTCATTTATTCCTTTTTTATTTCCCAAGATCCTCATAATTGTAATGTCTAAATAACGGTGTGTGTGTGAGTTCCAGATATCTAGACACCGCATTCATAAGAATTTTCACTGTAGAGTTTTATTTACTGAACGATTTAATATCTCTTATTGACTGTAACATTAAGTTTACCGATATATTTTATTCATCCTTCGATCATATTTATTGTATCAGTTCATTTACTGTAAAATTTCATTTTTGTATCTATATTTATCACACAATATTATTGACTATACTGTACCATTTCACATTTTGTACTATTTCATATTCTGCATTATTTTATTGACTAGGGCATGTGGTTTATTGTCCAATTTATTTCTAATTCATGTACTGTTCATTTTTTTTATATTTAATTTATCGTCCTATTTTTCCTATTTCATTTACTCTCTTATTTTCCCATTTTACCTGATCTAATGTCAGTTGATTTATTGTCCTAATTTTCCTATTTCATTTACTCCCCTTTTTCATATTTCACAAGATCCTCATAATTGCAATGTCTAAATAACGGTGTGTGTGTGAGTTCCAGATATCTAGACATCGCATTCATAAGAATTTGCACAATAGTGTTTTCTTTACTGAACGAATTAATATCGTATTCACTGTGACGTTAAGTTTACTGATCTATATTCCATTTATTTAATTTACTATCCTATTTTTTCTATCTCATTTACTCTCCTACTTTTCCTATTTCATTTACTCTCTTACTTTCCAATTTTATCTTATTTAATGTCAGTTGATTTATTGTCTTAATTTTCCTATTTCATTTACTCCCCTTTTTTGATATTTTACAAGATCCTCATAAATGCATTCCTATTTCATTTACTCTCTTATTTTCCCATATTATCTGATTTGATATCAGTTGATTTATTGTCCTAATTTTTCTATTTCATTTACTCCCCTTTTTTCATATTTCACAAGATCCTCATAATTGCAATGTCTAAATAACGGTGTGTGTGTGAGTTCCAGATATCTAGACACCGCATTCAAAATAATTTGCACAATAGTGTTTTATTTACTGATTGTTTTAATCTCTCTTATCAACTGTAACGTCAAGTTTACTGATATATTCCATTTATTTGATTTATTGTCCTATTTTTCCTGTTTCATTTACTCTCTTATTTTCCCCATTTTATCTTATTTAATGTCATGTTGATTTATTGTTATTTAACAAGATCCTCATAATTGCAATGTCTAAATAACGGTGTGTGTGTGAGTTCCAGATATCTAGACACCGCATTCAAAAGAATTTGCACAATAGTGTTTTATTTACTGATTGTTTTAATCTCTCTTATCAACTGTAACGTCAAGTTTACTGATATATTCCATTTATTTGATTTATTGTCCTATTTTTCCTGTTTCATTTACTCTCTTATTTTCCCCATTTTATCTTATTTAATGTCATGTTGATTTATTGTTATTTAACAAGATCCTCATAATTGCAATGTCTAAATAACGGTGTGTGTGTGAGTTCCAGATATCTAGACACCGCATTCATAAGAATTTGCGCAATAGTGTTTTATTTACTGATTGATTTAATCTCTTTTACACTGCGAGGTAAAGTTTACCAATATATTCCATTAATACTATTTTATTTCCTGTACTATATCATGTAATGAAATATTTTATTAACTACACTATTTTATTTCCTGTACTATATCATGTAATGAAATATTATATGAACTATACTATTTTATTTACTGCACTATTTAATGTAAAGTAATATTTTATGAACTATACTATTTTATTTCCTGTACTATTTAATATAGCGGAATGTTTTATGAACAATGCTATTTGATTTATTGCATTATTTAATTTAGTATACTATCCTAAGAACTATATTATTTAATTTACTGTACTATTTAATGTAACGAAATATCTTATGAACTATATTATTTTATTTCCTGTACTATATCATGTAATGAAATATTTTATGAACTATACTATTTTATTTACTGTACTATTTAATGTAGCATACTATCCTATGAACCATTTTATTTACTGTGTTATTCGATATAACGTAAATTTTGATAAACTATACTACTTTCTTTACTTTACTATTTTTATAAACTATCCTATTCTAATAACTATACTTTATTATGTAATGTTACAACTTGATGAGAGAAAGGGACAAAGAGTGACAAAAGAAACTGAGATAATGAACAGAGGTAGGAGAGAAAATTAATGAAAGACAAACTAGACAAGGGATGAGAGAAGAGAGAGAGAGAGAGAGAGAGAGAGAGAGAGAGAGAGAGAGAGAGAGAGAGAGAGAGAGAGAGAGAATGAGGGGAAAAGTTAGAGAAAGGAGAGAGAAAATCAAAGAGAGGAGAAAGAATGAATGAGAGAGAGAGAGAGGGTGGAGGGAATGAATGAAAGGAGAGAGAGAATGATTGCGAGAGGAGAGAAAATTAATGAGAGAGGAGGGAGAAAATTAATGAGAGAGGAGAGAGATAATAAATGAGGAGAGGGAGAATTGATGAGGAGAGGGAGAATTGATGAGGAGAAAATCAATGAGGAGAGTGAATGAGAGAGGAGAGAAAATGAATGAGAGAGAGAGAGAAAGAGAGAGCGGAGAGAGATGAGAAAGAATAAGAGAGAGATAATGAATGAAAGAGAATGAATGAGAGGAGAGAGAGAATGAATGAGAGGAAAGATAGAATGAATGAGACAGGAGAGAGAATGAATGAGACAGGAAAGAAAGAGAATTAATGAGAGGAGAGAGATATTTAATGAGAGGAGAGAGAAATTTAATGAGAGGAGAGAGAGAATTAATGAGAGGAGAAAGGGAATTAATGAGAGAGGAGAGACAATGAATGAGGATAGAAAGAATGAATGAGAGAGGAAAGAAAGCTAATTAACGAGAAAAGAGAGAGAATTAATAAGAGGAGGTAGAGAATTAATGAGAGGAGAGAGAGAATGAATGAGAGAGGAAAGAAAGAATGAATGAGAGAGGAAATAAAGATAATTCATGAGAGGAGAGAGGGAATTAATAAGAGGAGAGAGGGAAATAATAAGAAGAGGGAGAGAATTTATGAGATGAGAGAGAATGAATAAGAGAGGAAAGAAAGATGATTAATGAGAGGAGAGAGACAATTATTGAGAGGAGAGAGAATGAATGAGAGAAAAGAGAGAATGAATGAGAGAAGAGAGAGGATGAATGAGAGAGGAGAGAGAATGAATGAGAGGGGAAAGAATGAATGAAAGAGGAAAGAAAGACAATGAATAAGAGGAGCGAAAAAATTAATGTGAGAGAAGGAAAGAATTAATGAGAGAGGAGAAAGATAATAAATGAGGAGAGGAGAGAGAGATAGAATGAACCTCAGAGAGGAAAGAGAATGAATGAGAAAGGAGAGAAAATTAATGAGAGGAGAGAAAGAATGAACGAGATAGGAAAGAAAGATAATTAATGAGAGAAAAGAGAATTAATGAGAGAAAAGACAATGAATGAGAGAAGAGAAATAATGAATGAGAGGAGAGAAAGAATGAACGAGAGAGGAAAGAAAGATAATGAGAAGAGAGAGGGAATTAATAAAAGGAGGGAGACTTAATGAGAGGAGAGAGAACGTGAGTGAGAGGAGAGAGAGAATGAATGAGAGGAAAGAAAGAATGAATGAGAGAAGAGAGAGAGAATTAATGAGAGGAGAGAGATGATGAACGAGAGGAGAGAGAATGAACGAGAGGAGAGATAATGATTGAGAGGGGAGATAATGATTGAGAGGGGAGAGAATGAATGAGAGAGGAAAGAAAGAGAATGAATAAGAGGAGAGAAAATTAATGAGGAGAGAATGAGAGAGGAGAGAGATAATAAATGAAAGAGAAAACGAGAGAGAGAGAGGCGGAAAGAGAGAAAAGGAATAAAAGAGAATGAAAGAGAATGAATGAGAGGAGAGAGAGGATGAATGAGAGAGGAGAGAGAATGAATGAGGAGAGAATTATTAAGAAAAGAAAGAGAATTAATGAGGAGAGAGAGAATTAATCAGAGAAATAGAACATAAATGAGAGGAAAAAGAGAAATAATGAGAGGAGAGAGAGAATTAATGAGAGAGGAGAGAAAATTGATAAGAAGAGAGAGTTAATGAGAGGAGAAAGAAAGTGAATGAGGAGTGAGAAAATGAATAAGAGGAGAGAGAAAATGTATGAGAAGAGAGAATGATTCAGACAGGAGAGAGAATGAATGAGAGGATAGAGAGAATGAATGAGAGAGGAAAGAGAATAAAAGAGAGGACAGTGAGAAAAAATGAGGAGGGAGAATAAATGAGAGGAAAGAAAAAGAATTAATGAGAGGAGAGTGAGAATTAATGAGAGGAAAAAGGAAGAAAGATAATGAGATAGGGTAGAAAATGAATGAGAGGACAGTGAGAAAAAATGAGAGAAGAGAGAATGAATGAGAGGGGAAAGAAAGAATTAATGAGAGGTGAAAGAGCATTAATGAGAATAGAGGGAAAATTAATCAAAGGAGAGATAATGAATGAGAGAGGAGAAATATATTGAATGAGGAGAGAATGAATGACAGAGAGGAGAAACAATTAGGGAGATAATGAGAGAGAGAGAGAGAGAGAGAGAGAGAGAGAGAGAGAGAGAGAGAGAGAGGAAACAGAACAAGAGAGAGAGAATGAATGAGAGGAGAGAGAATGAATGAGAGGAGAGAGAATAAATCAGAGGAGAGAGAATGAATGAGAGAGAGAGAGAGAGAGGTTAAAAAACCAAGAGAGAATGAATGAGAGGAGAGAGAGAATGAATGAGAGAGTAGAGAAATTGAAAGAGAGGAGAGAAAAAATGAATGAGAGAGGAAAGAAAGATAATCAACGAGAGGAGAGAGAATGAATGAGAGGAGAGGTATAATGAATGAGAGAGGAGATATAATGAATGATAGAAGAGAGAATAAATGAGAGAGGAAAGAAAGACAATGAATGAGAGGAGAGAAAAAATTAATGACAGAGGAGGGAGATAATTAATGAGAGAGGAGAGAGATAATAAATGAAGATAGCGAGAATAAATGAAGGACAATCAATGAGAGGAGAGATTCAACGAGACAGGACAGAAAATGAATGAGAGAGAGAAAGAGAGAGAATAGGAGAGAAAAAGAATGAAAGAGAACGAATGAGAGGAGAGAATGATTGAGAGAGGAGATAGAATGAATGAAACAGGAAAGAGAATTGATGAGAGGAGAGATTTAAAGAAAGGAGAGAGAGAATTAATGGGAGAAGAGAGAAAATTAATGAGAGGAGAGAGATAATTTATGAGAGAGGAAAGACAATTAATAAAAGGCGAGATAATGAGAGAGGAGAGAGCATTAATGAGAGGAGAGAGATAATAAATGAGGAGAGAGAGAATAAATGAGGACATAATCAATGAGAGGAGAGAAAGAGAGATAGAGAGAAGGAATGAAAGAGAATGAATGAGAGGAGAGAGAATGAATGAGAGAGTAGAGAGAATGAATGAGACAGGAAAGGAAGAGAATTAATGAGAGAAGAGAGAGATTTAATAAGAGGAGAGGGAGAGAATGAATGAGAGGAAAGAGAGAATTAAAGAGGAGAGAGAAAATTAATGAGAAGAGAGAGAATGAATGAGAGGAGAGAAATAGTGAATGAGAGAGGAGAGAGAGATAATGAATGAGAGGAGAGAAATAATGAATGAGAGGAGAGAATGAGTGAGATAGGAGAGAGAATAAAAAAGAGGAGACAATGAATAAAATACCAAAGAAAGAGAATTATTAGAGGAGAAAGAAAATTAATGAGAAAGAGAGAGAATTCATGAGAACGGAGAGAGAGAATGATTTAGAGGAGAAAGATAATGAATGAGAGGAGAAAGAATGAATGAGAGAGTAGAGAGAATGAATGAGAGAGGAAAGAAAGAGAATTAAAGAGAGGAAAGAGATAATTAATGAGAGGAGAGAGAGAATTAATGAGAGAGGAGAGATAATTAGTGAGAGGAGAGAGAAAGTTAATAAGAGGAGAGTGAAAATTAATGAGGGAGGAGAGATAATTAATGAGAGAGGAGAGAGATAATGAATGAGAGGAGAGAGAGAGAATGAATGAGAGGAGAGAGAGAATGAATGAAAGAGGAGAGAGAGAATGAGAGGAGAAAGAATTAATGAGAGGAGAGAATGAATGAATGAGAGAGGAAAGAAAGATAACTAACGAGAGGAGAGAGAGAATTAATGAGAGAAAAGAGAATGAATGAGAGAATAGAAAGAGTGAATGAGAGAGGAAAGAAAAATTAATGAAAGGAGAGAGAGAATGAATTAATGATAGGAGAGAGAGAATGAATGACAGGAGCGAGGGAATGAATGAGAAGAAAGAAAGCTAATTAATGAGAGGAGAGAGAATGAATTAGGAGAGAGAATGAATGAGAGAGAGAGAGAAAGAGAGAAGAAAAGATCGAGAGGAGATAATATGTGAGAGGAAAAATAATTATTGAGAGGAGAGAGAGAATGAATGAGAGAGGAAAGAAAGATAATTAATGATAGGAGAGATAATTAATGATAGGAGAGATAATTAATGAGAGGAGAGATAATTAATGAGAGTAGAGCGAGAATGATGAGAGAAGAGAATGAATCAGAGAGGAAAGAGAAATAATTAATCAGAGAAGAGAGAGAAGTAATGAGATGAGAGAATTAATGAGAGAGGAAAGAATAATGAGTTAAAAGAGAGAGATAATGAACGAGAGGAGAGAGAATAGATGAGAAGAGAGAGAATGAATGAGAGAGGAAAGATAGAATGAATGAGAGGAGAGAGATAATTAATGAGAGGAGTGTGAGATTAATGAGATCAGAAAGTAAATTAATGAGAGGAAATAGATAATCATTGAGAGGAGAGAAGATTAATGAGAGAGGAGAGAGGATTAATGAGAGAGGAGAGAAAATGAATGAGAGAAGAGAGAATGAATAAGAGAAGAGAAAGAATGAATGACAAAGGAAAGAAAGATAATTAATGAGAGGAGAGAGGGAAGTAACAAGAGGAGGGAGAGAATGAATGAAAGAAGACAGATAATGAATGAGAGAAGAGAGAATGAATAACAGGAGAGAGGAAGAATGAATGAGAGAGGAAAGAAAGATAAATAACAAGAGGAGAGAGAATGAATGAGAGAAAAGAGAGAATGAATGAGAGAAGAGAGAGAATGAATGAGGAGAGAAAGAATGAATGAGAGAGCAGAGAAATATAATTAATGAGAGGAGAGAGGAAATTAATAAGAGAAGGGAGAGAATGAACGAGAGGAGAGAGAGAGAATGAGAGGGGAAAGAAAGAGTTAATGAGAGGACAGAGATAATTAGTGAGAGAAGAGAAAATTACTGAGAGGAGAGAGATAATTAATGAGAGAGGAGATAAAATTAATGAGAGGAAAGAGAGAGAATCAATGAGAGGAGAGAGAATTAATAAGAGATGAGAGAGAATGAATAAAAGGAGAGGAAGAATGAATGAGATAGGAAAGAAAGATAATTAACGAGAAGAGATAGAGAATTAATGAGAGAAAAGAGATAATTAATGAGAGAAGAGAGAGAGAATGAATGAGAGGAGAGAAAGAATGAATGAGAGATGAAAAAAGATAATGAGAGGCGAGGAAGAAATAATGAGAAGTGAGAGAGAGAATTAATTAAGAGAAAAATATTGAATGAGAGATGAGAGAGAAAATTAATGAGAGAGGGGGAGAAAATTAATGAGAAAGGAGAGAGATAATTAATGAGGAGAGAGAGAGATAATGAATGAGGAGAGAGAGAATGAGAGAGAGAGGGGGGAGAGGAGAAAGAAAAAGAGAGAAAGAGAGAGAATGAATGAATGAAAGAGAATGAATGAGGAGAGAGAATGAATGAGACAGGAAAGAAAGAGAATTGATGAGAGGAGAGAGAGGGGTTTAATGAGAGGAGAGAGAGAATTAATGAGAGGAGAGATAAAATTAATGAGAGGAAAGAGAGAATTAATGAGAGAGGAGAGAAAATTAATGAGAGGAAATAGATAATCATTGAGAGGAGAGAAGATTAATGAGAGAGGAGAGAGGATTAATGAGAGAGGAGAGAAAATGAATGAGAGAAGAGAGAATGAATAAGAGAAGAGAAAGAATGAATGACAAAGGAAAGAAAGATAATTAATGAGAGGAGAGAGGGAATTAACAAGGGGAGGGAGAGAATGAATGAAAGAAGACAGAGAATGAATGAGAGAAGAGAGAATGAATAACAGGAGAGAGGAAGAATGAATGAGAGAGGAAAGAAAGATAAATAACAAGAGGAGAGAGAATGAATGAGAGAAAAGAGAGAATGAATGAGAGAAGAGAGAGAATGAATGAGGAGAGAAAGAATGAATGAGAGAGCAGAGAAATATAATTAATGAGAGGAGAGAGGAAATTAATAAGAGAAGGGAGAGAATGAACGAGAGGAGAGAGAGAGAATGAGAGGGGAAAGAAAGAGTTAATGAGAGGACAGAGATAATTAGTGAGAGAAGAGAAAATTACTGAGAGGAGAGAGATAATTAATGAGAGAGGAGATAAAATTAATGAGAGGAAAGAGAGAGAATCAATGAGAGGAGAGAGAATTAATAAGAGATGAGAGAGAATGAATAAAAGGAGAGGAAGAATGAATGAGATAGGAAAGAAAGATAATTAACGAGAAGAGATAGAGAATTAATGAGAGAAAAGAGATAATTAATGAGAGAAGAGAGATAGAATGAATGAGAGGAGAGAAAGAATGAATGAGAGATGAAAAAAGATAATTAATGAGAGGCGAGGAAGAAATAATGAGAAGTGAGAGAGAGAATTAATTAATGAGGAGAAAAATATTGAATGAGAGATGAGAGAGAAAATTAATGAGAGAGGGGGAGAAAATTAATGAGAAAGGAGAGAGATAATTAATGAGGAGAGAGAGAGATAATTAATGAGGAGAGAGAGAATGAGAGAGAGGGGGAGAGGAGAAAGAAAAAGAGAGAAAGAGAGAGAATGAATGAATGAAAAAGAATGAATGAGGAGAGAGAATGAATGAGACAGGAAAGAAAGAGAATTGATGAGAGGAGAGAGAGGGGTTTAATGAGAGGAGAGAGAGAATTAATGAGAGGAGAGATAAAATTAATGAGAGGAAAGAGAGAATTAATGAGAGAGGAGAGAAAATTAATGAGAGGAAATAAATAATCATTGAGAGGAGAGAAGATTAATGAGAGAGGAGAGAGGATTAATGAGAGTGGAGAGAAAATGAATGAGATAAGAGAGAATGAATAAGAGAAGAGAAAGAATGAATGACAAAGGAAAGAAAGATAATTAATGAGAGGAGAGAGGGAATTAACAAGAGGAGGGAGAGAATGAATGAAAGAAGACAGATAATGAATGAGAGAAGAGAGAATGAATAACAGGAGAGAGGAAGAATGAATGAGAGAAGAAAGAAAGATAAATAACAAGAGGAGAGAGAATGAATGAGAGAAAAGAGAGAATGAATGAGAAAAGAGAGAGAATGAATGAGGAGAGAAAGAATGAATGAGAGAGGAGAGAAATATAATTAATGAGAGGAGAGAGGAAATTAATAAGAGAAGGGAGAGAATGAACGAGAGGAGAGAGAGAGAGAATGAATGAGAGGGGAAAGAAAGAGTTAATGAGAGGACAGAGATAATTAGTGAGAGAAGAGAAAATTACTGAGAGGAGAGAGATAATTAATGAGAGAGGAGATAAAATTAATGAGAGGAAAGAGAGAGAATCAATGAGAGGAGAGAGAATTAATAAGAGATGAGAGAGAATGAATAAAAGGAGAGGAAGAATGAATGAGATAAGAAAGAAAGATAATTAACGAGAAGAGAGAAAATTAATGAGAGAAAAGAGAGAATGAATGAGAGAAGAGAGAGAGAGAGAGAATGAATGAGAGGAGAAAAAGAATGAATGAGAGAGGAAAGAAAGATAATTAATGAGAGGAGAGAGAGAGAATAAATGAGAGGAAAAAAAGATAATTAATGAGAGGCGAGAGAGAAATAATGAGAAGTGAGAGAGAGAAGAATGAATGAGAGGCGAGAAAGAATGAATGATAAACAAAAGAAAGATAATTAATGAGAGGAGAGAGGGAATTGATAATAGGAGGGAGAGAATGAATGAGGAGAGAGAGAATGAATGAGAGAGGAAAGAAAGATAGTTAATGAGAGGAGAGAGAAAATTGATGAGGAGAGAAAATTAATGAGAGGAAAGCGAAAATGATGAGGAGAGAATGAATGAGAGAGGAAAGAAAGATAATTAATGAGAGGAGAGATAATTAATGAGGAGAAATAATTAATGAGAGGAGAGCGAGAATAGTGAGAGGAGAGAATGAATGAGAGAGGAAAGAAAGAATGAATGATAGGAGAGAGATAATGAATGAGAGGAGAGAGAAAATTAATAAGAGAGGGGGAGAGAATTAATGAGAGAGGAGAGAGATAATGAATGAGAGGAGTGAGAGATTAATGAGATCAGAAAGAAAATTAATGAGAGGAAAGAGAGAATCATTGAGAGGAGAGAGGATTAATGAGAGAGGAAAGAGAATGAATGAGAGAAGAGAGAATGAATAAGAGAAGGGAAAGAATGAATGAGAGAGGAAAGAAAGATAATAAATGAGAGGAGAGATGGAATTAATAAGAGGAGGGAGAGAATGAATGAAAGAAGACAGAGAATGAATGAGAGAAGAGAAAATGAATGAGAGGAGAGAAAGAATGAATGAGAGAGGAGAGAAAGATAATTAATGAGAGGATAGAGAGAGAATAAATGAGAGGAAAAAAAGATAATTAATGAGAGGCGACAGAGAAATAATGAGAAGTGAGAGAGAGAATTAATGAGGAGAGAAATATTGAATGAGAGATGAGAGAGAGAATGAATGAGAAGAGAGAAATAATGAATGAGAGGAGAGAGAAAATTAATGAGAGAGGGGGGAGAAAATTAATGAGAGGGGGGGGGAGAAAATTAATGAGAGAGGGGGGAGAAAATTAATGAGAGAGGGGGGAGAAAATTAATGAGAGAAGAGAGGAAATTAATGAGAGAGGGGGAGAGAATTAATGAGAGAGGAGAGAGAATGAGAGGAGAGAGAATGAGAGGAGAGAAAGAATGAATGATAGAGGAAAGAAAGATAATTAATGAGAGGAGAGAGTGAATTCATATTAAGAGGGAGAGAATGAATGAGGAGGGAGGGAGAAAGAATGAGAGACAAAAGAAAGATAGTTAATGAGAGGAGAGAGAAAATTAATGAGAGGGGAGATAATTAATGAGAGGAGAGCGAAAATGATGAGGAGAGAATGAATGAGAGAGGAAAAAAAGATAATTAATGAGAGGAGAGATAATTAATGAGAGGAGAGATAATTAATGCGAGGAGAGCGAGAATGATGAGAGGAGAGAATGAATGAGAGAGGAAAGAGAAATAATTAATCAGAGGAGAGAGAGAAGTAATGAGATGAGAGAGAGAATTAATGAGAGAGGAAAGAATAATGAGTTAGAGGAGAGAGATAATGAACGAGAGGAGAGAGAATAAATGAGAAGAGAGAGAATGAATGAGAGAGGAAATAAAGAATGAATTAGAGGAGAGAGATAATTAATGAGAGGAGAGAGAAAATTAATGAGAGGAGTGAGAGATTAATGAGATCGGGAAGAAAATTAATGAGAGGAAAGAGAGAATCATAGAGAGGAGAGAGGATTAATGAGAGAGGAGAGAGGATTAATGAGAGAGGAGAGAGAATGAATAAGACAAGAGAGAATGAATGAGAGGAGAGAAAGAATGAATGAGAGAGGAGAGAAAGATAATTAATGAGAGGATAGAGAGAGAATAAATGAGAGGAAAAAAAGATAATGAGAGGCGACAGAGAAATAATGAGAAGTGAGAGAGAGAATTAATGAATGAGAGATGAGAGAGAGAATGAATGAAGAAAGAGAGATAATGAATGAGAGGAGAGAGAAAATTAATGAGAGAGGGGGAAGAAAATTAATGAGAGAGGGGCGAGAAAATTAATGAGAGAGGGGGGAGAAAATTAATGAGAGAGGGAGAGAAAATTAATCAGAGAGGGGGAGAAAATTAATGAGAGAGGGGGGAGAAAATTAATAAGAGAGGGGGAGAGAATTAATAAGAGAGGAGAGAGATAATAAATGAGGAGAGAGAGAATGACAGAGAGAGGGGGAGAGGAGAAAGAATAAGAGAGAAAGAAAGAGAATTAATGAATGAAAGATAATGAATGAGGGGAGAGAGAATGAGAGAGAGAATGAATGAGGAGAGAGAATGAATGAGAGAGGAGAGAGAATAAATGAGACAGGAAAGAAAGAGAATTAATGAGAGGAGAGAGAAGGCTTTAATGAGAGGAGCGAGAAAATTAATGAGTGGAGAGATAAAATTAATAAGAGGAAAGAGAATTAATGAGAGAGGAGAGAAAATTAATGAGAGGAGAGAAAGAACCAATGAGAGGAGAGAGAATTAATGAGAGAGGAGAGAGAATGAGAGGAGAGAAAGAATGAATGAGAGAAGAGTGAATGAATGAAAGGAGAGAAAGAGTGAATGATAGAGGAAAGAAAGATAATTAATGAGAGAAGAGAGGGAATTAATAATAGGAGGGAGAGAATGAATGAGGAGAGAGAGAATGAATGAGAGAGGAAAGAAAGATAGTTAATGAGAAGAGAAAGAAAATTAATGAGAGGAGAGATAATTAATGAGAGGAGAGCGAAAATGATGAGAGGAGAGAATGAATGAGAGAGGAAAGAGAAATAATTAATGAGAGGAGAGATAATTAATGAGAGGAGAGCGAGAATGATGAGAGGAGAGAATGAATGAGAGAGGAAAGAGAAAAAATTAATCAGAGGAGAGAGAGAATTAGATGAGAGAGAGAATTAATGAGAGAGGAAAGAATAATGAGTTAGAGGAGAGAGATAATGAACGAGAGGAGAGACAATAAATGAGAAGAGAGAAAATGAATGAGAGGGGAAAGAAAGAATGAATGAGAGGAGAGAGATGGTGAATGAAAGGAGAGAGAAAATTAATGAGAGGAGTGAGATATTAATGAGATCAGAAAGAAAATTAATGAGAGGAAAGAAAGAATCATTGAGAGGAAAGAGAGAATCATTAAGAGGAGAGAGGATTAATGAGAGAGGAAAAAATAATGAGTTAGAGGAGAGAGATAATGAACAAGAGGAGAGAGAATAAATGAGAAGAGAGAGAATGAATGAGAGAGGAAATAAAGAATGAATTAGAGGAGAGAGATAATTAATGAGAGGAGAGAGATAATTAATGAGAGGAGAGAGAAAATTAATGAGAGGAGAGAGAAAATTAATGAGAGGAGTGAGAGATTAATGAGATCGGGAAAAAAATTAATGAGAGGAAAGAGAATCATTGAGAGGAGAGAGAGTTAATGAGAGAGGAAAGAGGATTAATGAGAGAGGAGAGAGAATGAATAAGAGAAGAGAATGAATGAGAGGAAAGAAAGAATGAATGAGAGAGGAAAGAAAGATAGTTAATGAGAGGAGAGGGAGAATATATGAGAGGGAAAAAAAGATAATTAATGAGAGGTGACAGAGAAATAATGAGAAGTGAGAGAGAGAATTAATGAGGAGAGAAATATTGAATGAGAGATGAGAGAGAAAATGAATGAGAAGAGACATATAATGAATGAGAGGAGAGAGAATGAATGAGAGGAGAGAGAAAATAATGAGAGAGGGGGAGAGAATTAATGAGAGGAGAGAGATTATAAATGAGGAGAGAGAGATAATGAATGAGGGGAGAGAGAATGAGAGAGAGAGAGGGGGGAGGAGAAAGAATAAGAGAGAAAGAGAGAGAATTAATGAATGAAAGAAAATGAATGAGGAGAGAGAATGAATGAGAGAGGAGAGAGAATGAATGAGACAGGAAAGAAAGAGAATTAATGAGAGGAGAAAGAGGGCTTTAATGAGAGGAGCGAGAAAATTGATGAGAGGAGAGATAAAATTAATAAGAGGAAAAAGAATTAATGAGAGGAGAGAAAATTAATGAAATGAGAGAAAGAACCAATGAAAGGAGAGAGAATTAATGAGAGAGGAGAGAGAATGAGAGAAGAGAGAATGAATGAGAGGAGAGAAAGAATGATAGAGGAAAGAAAGATAATTAATGACAGAGGAGATGGAATTAATAATAGGATGGAGAGAATGAATGAGGAGAGAGAGAGAATGAATGAGAGAGGAAAGAGAGATAGTTAATGAGAAGAGAGGGAAAATTAATGAGAGGAGAGATAATTAATGAGAGGAGAGCGAAAATCATGAGAGGAGAGAATGAATGAGAGAGGAAAGAAAAATAAGTAATGAGAGGAGAGATAATTAATGAGATGAGAGATAATTAATGAGAGGAGAGCGAGAATGATGAGAGGAGAGAATGAATGAGAGAGGAAAGAGAAATAATTAATCAGAGGAGAGAGAGAAGTAATTAGATGAGAGAGAGAATTAATGAGAGAGGAAAGAATAATGAGCTAGAGGAGAGAGATAATGAACGAGAGGAGAGAGAATAAATGAGAAGAGAGAGAATGAATGAGAAGAGAGAGAATGAATGAGAGAGGAAAGAAAGAATGAATGAGAGAGAGATAGTTAATGAGAGGAGAGAGAAAATTAATGAGAGGAGTGAGATATTAATGAAATCAGAAAGAAAATTAATGAGAGGAAAGAAAGAATCATTGAGAGGAAAGAGAGAATCATTGAGAGGAGAGAGGATTAATGAGAGAGGAAAAAATAATGAGTTAGAGGAGAGCGATAATGAACGACAGGAGAGAGAATAAATGATGAGAGAGAATGAATGAGAGAGGAGATAAAGAATGAATTAGAGGAGAGAGATAATTAATGAGAGGAGAGAGGAAATTAATGAGAGGAGAAAGAAAATTAATGAGAGGAGTGAGAGATTAATGAGATCGGGAAAAAATTAATGAGAGGAAAGAGAATCATTGAGAGGAGAGAGGGTTAATGAGAGAGGAGAGAGGATTAATGAGAGAGGAGAGAGAATGAATAAGAGAAGAGAGAATGAATGAGAGGAAAGAAAGAATGAATGAGAGAGGAAAGAAAGATAATTAATGAGAGGAGAGAGAATAAATGAGAGGAAAAAAAAGATAATTAATGAGAGGCGACAGAGAAATAATGAGAAGTGAGAGAGAGAATTAATGAGGAGAGAAATATTGAATGAGAGAGAAAATGAATGAGAAGAGACATATAATGAATGAGAGGAGAGAGAATGAATGAGAGGAGAGAGAAAATTAATGAGAGAGGGGGAGAGAATTAATGAAATAGGAGAGAGATAATAATTGAGGAGAGAGAGATAATGAATGAGGGGAGAGAGAATGAAAGAGAGAGAGGGGGAGAGGAGAAAGAATAAGAGAGAAAGAGAGAGAATTAATGAATGAAAGAAAATGAATTAGGAGAGAGAATGAATGAAAGAGGAGAGAGAATGAATGAGACAGGAAGGAAAGAGAATTAATGAGAGGAGAGAGAGGGCTTTAATGAGAGGAGCGAGAAAATTAATGAGAGGAGAAATAAAATTAATAAGAGGAAAGAGAATTAATGAGAGAGGAGAGAAAATTAATGAAAGGAGAGAAAGAACCAATGACAGAAGAGAGAATTAATGAGAGAGGAGAGAGAATGAGAGAAGAGAGAATGAATGAGAGGAGAGAAAGAGTGAATGATAGAGGAAAGAAAGATAATTAATGAGAGAAGAGAGGGAATTAATAATAGGAGGAAGAGAATGAATGAGGAGAGAGAGAGAATGAATGAGAGAGGAAAGAAAGATAGTTAATGAGAAGAGAGAAAATTAATGAGAGGAGAGATAATTAATGAGAGAAGAGCAAAAATGATGAGAGGAGAGAATGAATGAGAGAGGAAAGAAAGATAAGTAATGAGAGGAGAGATAATTAATGAGAGGAGAGATAATTAATAAGAGGAGAGATAATTAATGAGAGGAGAGCGAGAATGATGAGAGGAGAGAATGAATGAGAGAGGAAAGAGAAATAATTAATCAGAGGAGAGAGAGAAGTAATTAGATGAGAGAGAGAATTAATGAGAGAGGAAAGAATAATGAGTTAGAGGAGAGAGATAATGAACGAGAGGAGAGAGAATAAATGAGAAGAGAGAGAATGAATGAGAGAGGAAAGAAAGAATGAATGAGAGGAGAGAGATAGTTAATGAGAGGAGAGAGAAAATTAATGAGAGGAGTGAGATATTAATGAGATCAGAAAGAAAATTAATGAGAGGAAAGAGAGAATCATTGAGAGGAAAGAGAGAATCATTGACAGGAAAGAGAGAATCATTGAGAGGAGAGAGGATTAATGAGAGAGGGGAGAGAATGAATGAGAGAAGACAGAATGAATAAGAGAAGAGAAAGAATGAATGAGAGAGGAAAGAAAGATAATTAATGAGAGGAGAGAGGGAATTAAAAGGAGGAGGGAGAGAATGAATGAAAGAAGACAGAGAATGAATGAGAGAAGAGAGAATGAATAACATGAGAGAGGAAGAATGAATGAGAGAGGAAAAAAAGATAATTAACAAGAGGAGAGAGAATCAATGAGAGAAAAGAGAGAATGAATGAGAGGAAAGAGAATGAATTTGATGAGAGAAAGAATGAATGAGAGAGCAAAGAAAGATAATTAATGAGAGGAGAGAGGGAATTAATAAGAGAAGGGAGATAATTAATGAGAGGAGGGAGAGAGAGAGAGAGAATGAATAAGAGAGGAAAGAAAGAGAATTAATGAGAGGAAAAAGATAATTAATGAGAGAGGAGAGAAAATTAATGAAAGGAGAGAAAGAACCAATGAAAGGAGAGAGAATTAATGAGAGAAGAGAGAGAATGAGAGGAGAGAAAGAATTAATGAGAGGAGAGAGAATGAATGAGAGGAGAGAAAGAGTGAATGATAGAGGAAAGAAAGATAATTAATGAAAGAAGAGAGGAAATTAATAATAGGAGGGAGAGAATGAATGAGGAGAGAGAGAGAATGAATGAGAGAGGAAAGAAAGATAGTTAATGAGAAGAGAGAGAAAATTAAGGAGAGGAGAGATAATTAATGAGAGGAGAGCGAAAATGATGAAAGGAGAGAATGAATGAGAAAGGAAAGAATAATGAGTTAGAGGAGAGAGATAATGAACGAGAGGAGAAAAAATAAATGAGAGAGAGAATGAATGAGAGAGGAAAGAAAGAATGAATGAGAGGAGAGAGATAGTTAAATAGAGGAGAGAGAAAATTAATGAGAGGAGTGAGATATTAATGAGATCAGAAAGAAAATTAATGAGAAGAAAGAGAGAATCATTGAGAGGAAAGAGAGAATCATTGAGAGGAGAGAGGATTAATGAGAGAGGAGAGAGAATGAATGAGAGAAGACAGAATGAATAAGAGAAGAGAAAGAATGAATGAGAGAGGAAAGAAAGATAATTAATGAGAGGAGAGAGGGAATTAATAAGAGGAGGGAGAGAATGAATGAGAGAAGACAGAAAATGAATGAGAGAAGAGAGAATGAATAACATGAGAGAGGAAGAATGAAAGAGAGGAAAGAAAGATAATTAACAAGAAAAGAGAAAATCAATGAGAGAAAAGAGAATGAATGAGAGGAGAGAGAATGAATCTGATGAGAGAAAGAATGAATGAGAGAGGAAAGAAAGAAAATTAATGAGAGGAGAGAGGGAATTAATAAGAGAAGGGTGATAATTAATGAGAGGAGGGAGAGAGAGAGAGAGCGGATGAATGAGAGAGGAAAGAAAGAGAATTAATGAGAGGAAAGAGATAATTAATGAGAGGAGAGAAAATTACTGAGAGGAGAGAGAAAATTAATGAGAGATGAGAGAGAATGAATAAATGGAGAGGAAGGATGAATGAGATAGGAAAAAAGATAATTAACGAGAAGAAAGAGAGAGAATGAATGAGAGAAGAGGGAGAGAATGAATGAGAGGAGAAAAAGAATGAATGAGAGAGGAGAAAAAGGTAGTTAATGAGAGGAGAGAGAGAGAATAAATGAGAGGGAAAAAAGATAATTAATGAGAAGCGAGAGAGAAATAATAAGAAGTGAGAGAGAGAATTAATGAGGAGAGAAATATTGAATGAGAGATGAGAGAGAGAATGAATGAGAAGAGAGAGATAGTGAATGAGAGGAGCGAGAATGAATGAGAGGAGAGAGAAAATTAATGAGAGAGGGGGAGAGAATTAATGAGAGAGGAGAGAGATAATAAATGAGGAGAGAGAGAGAGATAATGAATGAGGAGAGAGAGAATGAGAGAGGGGGAGAGGAGAAAGAATAAGAGAGAAAGAGAGAGAATGAATGAATGGATGAAAGAGAATGAATGAGGAGAGAGAATGAATGAGAGGAGAGAGAATGAATGAGAGGAGAGAGAATGAATGAGACAGGAAAGAAAGAGAATTAAGGAGAGGAGAGTGGGGTTTAATGAGATAGAGTGAATTAATGAGAGGAGAGATAAAATTAATGAGAGGAAAGAGAGAATTAATGAGAGAGGAGAGGAAATTAATGAGAGGAGAGAAAGAATGAATGAGCGAAGAGAGAATGAATGAGAGGAGATAAAGAATGAATGATAGAGGAAAGAAAGATAATTAATGAGAGGAGAGAGGGAATTAATAATAGGAGGGAGAGAATTAATGAGGAGAGAGAGAGAGAGAATGAATGAGAAAGGAAACAAAGATAGTTAATGAGAGGAGAGCGAAAATTAATGAGAGGAGAAAGAGAATTGATGAGAAGAGAGAGAGAATTAATGAGGAGAGAAAATTAATGAGAAGAGAGAGAATTAATGAGAGGAGAGAAATAATGAATAAGAGAGGAGAGAGAATGGATGAGAGGAGAGAGAGAATGGATGAGAGGAGAGAGATAATGAATGAGAGAGGAGTTAATGAATGAGAGAAGATACAGAATGAATGAGAGTAAATAAAGAGAATGAAAGAGGAGAAAGAATTAATGAATGAATGAGAGAGAAAAAATTGAATGAAGAGAGGGGACAGAGAATGAATGAAAAATGAGATAGACAATGAATGAGATAGGAGAGATAGAATCAATGAGAGAGGAGAGATAGAATGAAGAACAGGAGAGATAAAATGACAGAGAGGAGAAAGAGAAAATGAATGAGAGAAGAGAAAAAGACAATGAATGACGAGGAGAGAGATAATGAATGAGAGTAGAGACTATTAGATGTAAGGTAATATCTTCTCAACAATACTACTTTATTTTCTCTACTATTTAATGTGATATCTTAAGACCTATATTATTTATTTACTGTACTGTATGCGGTAACGTAACATTTTCTATACTATAGTATTTTATTTCCTGCACTGTTTGATGTAACATGATATCTCATGAACTATACTACTTTATTTAGTTTATCAAAACAGAAAGGAAATACATTCATAGTTTGAAAATTCTCAAAAAACACAGACTTAAATTCTGGAACTCTAAACAATTGTTCTCACACACCGTTTTCAAGTCTAGTATCCAAGAAAATTTTCATTGTATAAATATATCACTCTCCTGTTCCTTACTATATCTCCTTATGTCTGTGTTAGTTTATCTACTGAACTAATTAATTCACTATGTTAATTCATTACATTACTTTTTATTTCCTTTATTATTTTATTCAATCTATTATCATATCTACTATTTGATGCAAATATTTAATTTTCTGTACTTTATTTACCGTACCATTTGATGAAATATATTTAATTGACTATGCTCTTTAATTAACTGCACTATTAAACCTATTTCATGTACTGTGCTACTTTATTTAGTATTTTACTTATTCCATATCATTTAAATTAATGTCTAATGATGTTTCATTTATCGTACTATTTTATCTATTTTACTTACTGTTCTATTTTACTTACTCTTGTATTTAATTTAGCAAAATATTTTTAATCATGTGGCCCCATTTAGTCGCCTTTTACGACAAGCAAGGGGTACTGAGGATCTATTCGAACCCGGATCCTCACGGGATCTTTCACTTAACATACTTTTCTATTTCATTTACTGTCCTATTTTCCCCATTTCATTTTATGTCCTATTTCCCTAATTTAATCCCTGTACGATATTTTATAATGTAACACATTATGAACTATACCACTTTATTTACTGTACTACTTGATGTAAGGTAATATCTTATCAACAATACTACTTTATTTGCTCTACTATTTAATGTGATATCTTAAGACCTATATTATTTATTTACTGTACTTTATGCAGTAACGTAACATTTTCTATACTATAGTATTTTATTTCCTGCACTGTTTGATGTAACATGATATCTCATGAACTATACTACTTTATTTAGTTTATCAAAACAGAAAGGAAATACATTCATAGCTTGAAAATTCTCAAAAACACAGAGACTTAAATTCTGGAACTCTAAACAACTGTTTTCACACACCGTTTTCAAGTCTAGTATCCAAGAAAATTTTCATTGTACAAATATATCGCTCTCCTGTTCCTAAGTATATTTCCTTATCTCTATATTAGTTTATCTACTGTACTAGATATAATTCTGTCACTATGCTAATTCATAATTCATACTATTATTTTTTACTAATTCATTTACTGAATGAATGAGAGAGAGAGAGAATGAATCAAAGAGGAGAGAAGGAATAACAGGAGAGAGAATGAATGAGAGAGAAGAGAATAAATAAAAAGAAAAAAAATGAATGAGATAGAACAAAAGAATTAATGAGAGAGGAGAGAAAAATCAATCAGGAAATAGAGAATTAATGAGGAGAGAGAATTAATGAGAGAGGAAAGAGAATTAATGAGAGTAATTAATGAGAGAGGAAAGAGAATTAATGAGGAGAGAGAGAATGAATGAGGAGATAGAATGGATGAGAGAGGAAAGAGATAATTAATGAGAGAGGAGAGAGAGAGCATGAATGAGAGAGGAAAGATAATTAATGAGAGGAAAGAGAATTAATGAGAGGAGAGAGAGAATGAATGAGAGAGGGGAGAGAATGGATGAAAGAGAAAAGAGAGAGCATAAATGAGAGAGGGGATAGAATTAATGAGAGGGGAGATAGAATGGATGAGAGAGGAAAGAGATAATTAATGAGAAGAGAGATATAATGTATGAGAGAGAAAAGAGAATGTATGAGAGAGGAAAGGGAGAGAGAATGAATGAGAGAAGAAAGAGGATAAAAGAGAGGAAAGAGAGAGAATGAATGAGAGAGAAAGGAGGATAAAAGAGAGGAAAGAGAGAGAATGAATGAGAGAGGAAAGATGATAAAAGAGAGGAAAGAGAATAAATGAGAGAGGAAAGAGAATTAATGAGGAGAGAGAGAATAAATGAGAGAGGATATAGAATGGATGAGAGAGGAAAGAGATAATGAAAGAGAAGAGAGAGAAAGCATGAATGAGAGAGGAAAGAGAATTAATGAGAGAAGAAAGATAATTAATGAGAGGAGAGAGAGCATGAATGAAAGAGGAAAGAGAATTAATGAGAGGAGAGAGAATTAATTAGAGGAGAGAATGAGAGAGAGGGGGGAGAATTAATGAGAGGAGAGAGAATAAATGAGAGGGTATAGAATACATGCGGGAGGAAAGAGATAATGAGAGAGGAGAGAGAGAATGAATGAGAAAGGAAAGAGAATTAATGAGAGAAGAAAGATAATTAATTAGAGGAGAGAGAGAATAAATGAGAGAAGATATAGAATGGATGAGAGAGGAAAGAGATAATGAGAGAGGACAGAGAGAGAAAGAAACCATGGATGAGAGAGGAAAGAGAATTAATGAGAGAAGAGAAAATGAGAGGAGAGAGAGATTGAATGAGAGAGGGAAGATAATTAATGAGAGAGGAAAGAGAGAGAGAGAGAATGAATGAGAGAGGAAAGAGGATAAAAGAGAGGAAAGAGAATAAATGAGAGAGAAAAGACAAGAGGTACTGTGAGCAATGCTCACTAAGAATACCCCCCGCTTACCCCAATCTCCCAAACGGTGTTGGTAATAGGTATAAACTACCTCTTTTCCGAGTGTAAAAAACAAATGGCATGACAAACCGAACCATATTGCTACTTCGATGTCCAGTACGCGTGACCTTTGACCTTTTGACCCCAAAATCGATAGTGAACATCTTCATCCCATGGGTAGTCCATATGTAAGATATGGTGACTGTAGGTGGAAAGGATAACGCTTTAGAGCCCGGAAACCATAATGCTACTTCGATGTTCAGTGTGCTTGACCTTTGACCCCCAAAATCGATAGGGAACATCTTCATCCCATGGGTAGTCCATATGTATGATATGGTGACTGTAAGTGGAAAGGATAACGCTTTAGAGCCCGGAAACCATATTGCTACTTCAATGTCCAGTGCGCGTGACCTTTGGCCTTTTGACCCCAAAATCGATAGGGAACATCTTCATCCCATGGGTAGTCCATATGTATGATATGGTGACTGTAGGTGGTAAGGATAACGCTTTAGAGCCCGGAAACCATATTGCTACTTCGATCTCCAGTCCGCTTGACCTTTGACCTTTTGACCCCAAAATCGATAGGAAACATCTTCATCCCATGGGTAGTCTATATATATGATATGGTGACGGTAGGGGGTAAGGATAACGCTTTAGAGCCCGGAAACCATATTGCTACTTCGATGTTCAGTGCGCTTGATCTTTGACCTTTTGACCCCAAAATCGATAGGGAACATCTTCATCCCATGGATAGTCTATATGTATGATATGGTGACGGTAGGGGGTAAGGATAACGCTTTAGAGCCCGGAAACCATATTGCTACTTCGATATCCAGTGCGCTTGACCTTTGACCATTTGACCCCAAAATCGATAGGGAACATCTTTATCCCATGGGTAGTCCATACATATGATATGGTGACGGTAGGTGGAAAGGATAATGCTTTAGAGCCCGGAAACCATAGCATCTACAGACGGACGGACGGACGGACGGACAGACGGACAACCCGATTCCAGTATACCCCCCCCCACAACTTGTTGCGGGGGGTATAAAAATTAATGAGAGGAGAGAGAATTAATTCGAGGAGAGAGAGAATAAATGAGAGGATAATGAATGGATGAAAGATGAAAGAGATAATGAGAGAGGAGAGAGAGAATGAATGAGAGAGGAAAGAGAATTAATGAGAGAGGAAAGAGAATTAATGAGAGAGGAAAGAGAATTATTTAGAGAAGAGGGAGAATAAATGAGTGAAGATATAGAATGGATGAGAGAGGAAAGAGATAATGAGAGAGGACAGAGAAAGACCATGGATGAGAGAGGAAAGAGATAATGAGAGAGGACACAGAGAGAGAATAAATGAGAGAGGAGATAGAATGGATGAGAGAGGAAAGAGATAATGAGAGAGAAGAGAGAGAAAGCATGAATGAGAGAGGGGAGATAATTAATGAGAGAAGAAAGATAATTAATGAGAGGAGAGAGAGAATGAATGAGAAAGAAAAGAGAATTAATGAGAGAAGAAAGAGAATTAATGAGAGTGGAAATAGAACGAATAAGAGAGGGGGAGAATTAATTAGAGGAGAGAGAGAATAAATGAGAGAGGATATAGAATGGATGAGAGAGGAAAGAGATAATGAGAGAGAAGAGAGAAAGCATGAATGAGAGAGGGGAGAAAATTAATGAGAGAAGAAAGATAATTAATGAGAGGAGAGAGAGAATGAATGAGAAAGAAAAGAGAATTAATGAGAGAAGAGAATTAATGAGAGTGGAAATAGAACGAATAAGAGAGAGGGAGAATTAATTAGAGTAGAGAGAGAATAAATGAGAGAGGATATAGAATGGATGAGAGAGGAAAGAGATAATTAGAGAGAGAGAGAGAGAGAAAGAGAGAGAGAGAGAGAGAGAGAGAGAGAGAGAGAGAGAGAGAGAGAGAGAGAGAGAGAGAGAGAGAGAGAGAGAGAGAATGAGAGAGGAAAGATAATTAAAGATAGAAGAAAATAATTAGAGGAGAGAGAGAAAAAATGAGAGGATATAGAATGGATGAGATAGGAAACAGATGAGAGAGGACAGAGAGAGCATGAATGAGAGAAGAAAGAATTAATGAGAGGAGAGAGAGAATTAATGAGAGGAGAGAGAATTAATGAGAGGAAAGAGAGAATGAATAAGAGACGAAAGAGAATAAAAGAGAGGAAAGAAAGAATGAATGAAAGAGGAAGGAGGATAAAAGAGGAAAGAGAATGAATGAGAGAGGAAAGAGAATTAATGAGAGGAGAGAGAATTAGAGGAGTGTGAGAATGAATGAGAGAGGGGAGAGAATTAATTAGAGGAGAGAGAGAATAAATGAGAGGATATAGAATAGATGAAAGAGGAAAGAGATAATGAGAGAGGAGAGAAAGTGAGAAACCATGAATGAGAGAGGAAACAGAATTAATGAGAGAAGGAAGAGAATTAATGAGACAGGAGAGATAATGAATGAGAGAGGGGAGAGAATTAATGAGAGAGGAAAGAGAGAGAGAATGAATGAGAGAGGAAAGAGGATAAAAGAGAGGAAAGAGAATGCATGAGAGAGGAAAGAGAATTAATGTGAGGTGAGAGAATTAATTAGAGGAGAGAGAGAATAAATGAGGACAACGAACGGATGATGGATGATAGAGGAAAGAGATAATGAGAGAGGAGAGAGAGTGAGAATAAATGAGAGAGGATATAGAATGGATGTGAGAGAAAACAGATAATGAGAGAGGACAGAGAGAACATGAATGACAGAGGAAAGAGAGAAGAAAGAATTAATGAGAGGAGAGAGAATGAATGAGAGGGGAGAGAATTAATGAGAGAGGGGAGAGAATTAATGAGAGGAGAGAGAATGAATGAGAGAGGGGAAAGAATTAATGAGGGGAAAGAATTAATGAGAGGAGAGTGAGAATGAATGAGGAGAGAATGAATGAAAGAGGAAAGATAGATAATTATTCATAGGAGAGAGAGAATTAATAAGATGAGAGAATTAATGAGAGAGAAGAGAATAATGAATTAGAGAGGAGAGAGAGAATGAATTAGAGAAGAGAGAGAATGAATTAGAGAAGAGAGATAATGAACGAGAGAAGAGAGAATGGATAAGAGGAGAAGGAGAATGAATGAGAGAGGAAAGAGAGATAATTAATCAGAGGAGAGAAAGAATTGATGAGATGAGAGAGAGAATTAATGAGAGAGGAGAGAATAATCAATTAGAGAGGAGAGAGAGATTTGATTAGAGGAGAGAAAGAATTAATTAGAGAGAGATAAGGAACGAGAGGAGAGAGAATGAATGAGAGAGGAAAGAAAGAGAATTAATGAGGAGAGAGATAATTAATGAGGAGAGAAAATTACTGAGAGGAGAGAGAGAATTAATGAAAGAGGAGAGAAAATTAATGAGAGGAGAAAGAGAATCAGTGAGAGGAGAGATAGGAAAAAAAGACAATTAACGAGAGGAGAGAGGGAATTAATAAGAGGAGGGAGAGAATTAATGAGAGAAAAGAGAGAATGAATGAGAGAAGAGAGAGAATGAATGAAAGGAGAGAAAGAATGAATGAGAGAGAAAACAAAGATAATTAATGAGAGGAGAGAGAATAAATGAGAGGAAGAAAGATAATTAATGAAAGGCGAGAGAGAAATAATGAAAGGAGAGAGAGAGAGAGAATTAATGAGGAGAGAAATATTGAATGAGAGATGAGAGAGAGAATGAATGAGAGAAGAAACAGAGATAATTAATCAGAGAGAGAGTTTTAATGAGATGAGAGAGGGAATTAATGAGAGAGGAGAGAATAATGAATTAGAGAGGAGAGAGAATTAATTAGATGAGAGAGAGAATGAATTAGAGGAGAGAGATAATGAATGAGAGGAGAGAGAAAATTAATGAGAGAGGGGGAAGAGAATAAATGAGAGAGGAGAGAGATAATAAATGAGGAGAGAGAGATAATGAATGAGGGGAGAGAGAATGAGAGAGAGGGGGAAGAGGAGAAAGAATAAGAGAGAGAGAGAATGAATGAATGAAAGAGAATGAATGAGGAGAGAGAATGAATGAGACAGGAAAGAAAGAGAATTAATTAGAGGAGAGAGAGAATAAATGAGAGAGGATATAGAATGGATCAGAGAGGAAAGAGATAATGGGAGATGAAAGAGAGTGAGAAACCATGAATGAGAGAGGGAAGAAAGATAATTAACGAGAAGAGAGAGAGAATTAGTGAGAGAAAGGAGAGAAGGAATGAGAGAAGAGAGATAGAGAATGAATGAGAGGAAAGAAAGAATGAATGAGAGAGGAAAGAAAGATAATTAATGAGAGGAGAGAGAGAATAATGAGAGGAAAAAAAGATAATTAATGAGAGGCGAGAGAGAATTAATGAGAGGAAAGAGATAATTAATGAGGAGAGAAAATTACTGAGAGGAGAGAGAGAATTAATGAAAGAGGAGAGAAAATTAATGAGAGGAGTAAGAGAATCAATGAGAGGAGAGATAGGAAAGAAAGACAATTAACGAGAGGAGAGAGGGAATTGATAAGAAGAGGGAGAGAATTAATGAGAGAAAAGAGAGAATGAATGAGAGAAGAGAGAGAATGAATGAGAGGAGAGAAAGAATGAATGAGAGAGAAAAGAAAGATAATTAATGAGAGGAGAGAGAATAAATGAAAGGAAGAAAGATAATTAATGAGAGGCGAGAGAGAAATAATGAAAGGAGAGAGAGAGAATTAATGAGGAGAGAAATATTGAATGAGAGATGAGAGAGAGAATGAATGAGAGAGGAAACCGAGATAATTAATCAGAGGAGAGAGAGAATTAATGAGATGAGAGAGGGATTTAATGAGAGAGGAGAGAATAATGAATTAGAGAGGAGAGAATAATGAATTAGAGAGGAGAGAGAGAATTAGATGAGAGAGAGAATTAATTAGATGAGAGAGAGAATGAATTAGAGGAGAGAGATAATGAACGAGGGAAGAGAGACTGAATGAGAGGAGAGAGAAAATTAATGAGAGTGGGGGAGAGAATTAATGAGAGAGGGGGGAGATAATAAATGAGGAGAGAGAGATAATGAATGAGGGGAGAGAGAATGAGAGAGAGGGGGAGAGGAGAAAGAATAAGAGAGAAAGAGAGAGAATGAATGAATGAAAGAGAATGAATGAGGAGAGAGGATGAATGAGAGAGGAGAGAGAATGAATGAGACCGGAAAGAAAGAGAATTAATTAGAGGAGAGAGAAAATAAATGAGAGAGGATATAGAATGGATCAGAGAGGAAAAAGATAATGAGAGAGGAAAGAGAGTGAGAAACCATGAATGAGAGAGGAAACAGAATTAATGAGAGAAGGAAGAGAATAAATGAGAAGATGTAGAATGGATCAGAGAGGAAAGAGATAATGAGAGAGGAGAGAGAGTGAGAAACCATGAATGAGAGAGGAAACAGAATTAATGAGAGAAGAGAATTAATGAGAGGAGAGAGAATGAATGAGAGAGGGGAGAGAATTAATGAGAGAGGAAAGAGAGAGAGAATGAATGAGAGAGGAAAGAGGATAAAAGAGATGAAAGAGAATACATGAGAGGAAAGAGAATTAATGAGAGATGAGAGAATTAATTAGAGGAGAGAGAGAATAAATGAGAGGATAACGAATGGATGATAGAGGAAAGAGATAATGAGAGAGGAGAGAGAGAGTGAGAATAAATGAGAGAGGATATAGAATGGATGTGAGAGAAAACAGATAATGAGAGAGAACAGAGAGAACATGAATGACAGAGGAAAGAGAGAAGAAAGAATTAATGAGAGGAGAGAAAATGAATGAGAGGGGAGAGAATTAATGAGAGAGGGGAGATAATTAATGAGAGAGGGGAGATAATTAATGAGAGGAGAGAGAATGAATGAGAGAGGGGAGAGAATTAATGAGAGAGGGGATAGAATTAATGAGAGGAGAGTGAGAATGAATGAGGAGAGAATGAATGAAAGAGGAAAGATATATAATTATTCATATGAGAGAGAGAATTAATGAGATGAAAGAATTAATGAGAGAGAAGAGAATAATGAATTAGAGAGGAGAGAGAGAATGAATTAGAGAAGAGAGATAATGAACGAGAGAAGAGAGAATGGATAAGAGGAGAAGGAGAATGAATGAGAGAGGAAAGAGAGATAATTAATCAGAGGAGAAAAAGAATTGATGAGATGAGAGAGAGAATTAATGAGAGAGGAGAGAATAATCAATTAGAGAGGAGAGAGAGATTTGATTAGAGGAGAGAGAGAATTAGAGGAGAGAGATAATGAACGAGAGGAGAGAGAATGAATGAGAGAGGAAAGAGAGATAATTAATCAGAGGAGAGAAAGAATTAATGAGATGAGAGAGAGAATTAATAAGAGGAGAGAATAATCAATTAGAGAGGAGAGAGAGAATTAATTGGAGGAGAGAGATAATAAACGAGAGGAGAGAGAATGAATGAGAGAGGAAAGAAAGAGAATTAATGAGAGGAAAGAGATAATTAATGAGGGGAGAAAATTACTGAGAGGAAAGAGAGAATTAATGAAAGAGGAGAGAAAATTAATGAGAGGAGAAAGAGAATCAGTGAGAGGAGAGATGGGAAAGAAAGACAGTTAACGAGAGGAGAGAGGGAATTCATAAGAGGAGGGAGAGAATTAATGAGAGAAAAGAGAGAATGAATGAGAGAAGAGAGAGAATGAATGAGAGGAGAGAAAGAATGAATGAGAGAGAAAAGAAAGATAATTAATGAGAGACGAGAGAGAAATAATTAAAGAAGGGAAATATTGAATGAGATATGAGAGAGAGAATGAATGAGAGAGGAAAAAGAGATAATTAATCAGAGGAAAGAGAGAATTAATGAGAGAGGAGAGAATAATGAATTAGAGGAGAGAGAGAGAATTAATTAGAGGAGAGAGAGAATGAATTAGAGGAGAGAGATAATGAACGAGAGGAGAGAGACTGAATGAGAGAAGAGAGAAAATTAATGAGAGAGGGGGGAGAGAATTAATGAGAGAGGAGAGAGATAATAAATGAGGGGAGAGAGAATGAGAGAGAGAATGAATGAGGAGAGAGAGAATGAGAGAGAGGGGGAGAGGAG
This sequence comes from Ostrea edulis, assembly GCF_947568905.1. Lineage (NCBI taxonomy): Eukaryota > Metazoa > Mollusca > Bivalvia > Ostreida > Ostreidae > Ostrea > Ostrea edulis. The sequence goes on from NC_079171.1 coordinate 53,530,394, forward strand.
AATGAATAAGAGAGAAAGAGAGAGAATGAATGAATGAAAGAGAATGAATGAGGAGAGAGGATGAATGAGAGGAGAGAGAATGAATGAGACAGGAAAGAAAGAGAATTGATGAGAGGAGAGAGAGAGAGAGGTTTAATGAGAGGAGAGAGATAATTAATGAGAGGAGAGATAAAATTAATGAGAGGAAGGTGAGAATTAATGAGAGAGGAGAGAAAATTAATGAGAGGAGAGAAAGAATCAATGAGAGTAGAGAGAATTAATGAGAGAGGAGAAAGAATGAATGAGAGAAGAGAGAATGAATGAGGAGAGAAAGAATGAATGAGATAGGAATGAAAGATAATTAATGAGAGGAGAGAGAATAAATGAGAGGAGATAGAGAATCAATAAGAGGAGGGAGAGTTGATTAGGAGAAATGAATGAGAATGGAGAAAAAGAGAATGAATGAGAGAGGAGAGAGAAAAAATGAGAGGAGAGAAAAAAATGAGGAGATAGAGAATGACCTAGAGAGGAAAGAGAACGAATGTGAAAGGAGAGAGAGAAAGAATGAGAAGAGAGAGAGAGAGAGAATGAATGAGAAAGGAGAGAGAAAGGAAGAGGATATAGTGAATGGTTTTTGCGGTCTCATCCAAAGGACCGCCCCATTAAGTCGCCTCTTACGACAAGCAAGGGGGTACTGAGGACCTATTCTAACCCGGGTCCCCACGGGAGACAAGAGAGAAAATGAATGAAAGGAGAGAGAATGAATTAAAGAGAGAGAGAATGAAAGATAGAGGAGAGAAAGAATGAATGAGGAGAGAGATTGAATGTAAGGAGAGAGAGAATTAATTAAAGAGGAGAGAGAGAATGAATGATAGAGGAGAGAGAATGAATGGGAGGAGAGAATGAATTAAAGAGGAGAGAGAATGAAAGATAGGGAGAGAATGAATGAGAGAGGAAAAAGAGACTGAATGAAAGAGGTGAGAATGAGAGAATGAATGAGAAAGGAGAAATAGAGAATGAATGAGAGGAGAGAGAATCAAGAGGCCCATGGGCCACATTGCTCACCTGAGTAACCTTGGCCCATATCTGAAGACTTTCCATACATAGCATTCTCGTCTGTCTATAAATTCACATCAGTATTGTGTAACATACCATATAATGTCATGCCATGCCATACTATACAATTGTTAACTTGTTTATTATTTTTGTAAACATGTATGCCACAATACGTATGTCTTCAGCAATAAAAAATAATACATATATATTTACATGTAAAACCTTAGTCCCTATTGTAACCCCAACCATATCCCCGACTGCCATGATTTTAACAAACTTGAATCTGCACGATGTCAGGAAGTTTTCATATAAATATCATCTCTTCTGGCACATTTGTTCTTGAGAAGATTTTTTTTAAATTTTCTCTATTTATTCCCATGTAAAAATTCGATCCCCTAATGTGGCCCCAACCTGCCCCCGGAGGCCATGATTTGAACAAACTTTAATCTGCACCATGTAAATCTTAGCTCTTCTGACTTAGTGGTTCTTGAGAAGATTTTCCCTTTATATTTCTATGTAAAACTTTGATACCCTATTGTGGCCCCGTCCTACTCCCGGGGGCCAAATTTTGAACAAACTTCAATCTGCACTATGTCAGGGAGCTGTTATGTTAATATTAGCTCCTCTGGCCGAGTGGTTCTTAAGAAGATTTTTAAATGGCTGTACCCTAATTTTGCACTTTTGTGATTATTTCCCCTTTGAAGGGAGCATGGCCTTTCAGTTGAAAGCCCTTCACTCAAAGATGCTTTGTGCCAAGTTTGGTTGATTTTGACCCGGTGGTTCTGAAGAAGAAGATGAAAATGTGAAAAGTTTACAATAACGACAACGACACCGACAGACAACGGACAAATTTTGATCAAAACATGAGAGAGGAGAGAGAAAAATTGAGGGAGAGAAAGAGAGGAGAGAGAATGAATGAGAGAGGAGAAAGAGAGAATGAATGAGAGAGGAGAGGGAATGAATAAAAAAAATGATACACAATGAAAGAGAAGAGAGAACAAATGAGAGAGGATAGAGTGAATGAATAAGCAGAGAGAATGAATGAGAGGATAGAGTGAATGGATGAGGAGAGAGACCGAATGAGAGGATAGAGTGAATGGATGAGGAGAGAGACCGAATGAGAGAAGAGAGAATGAATGAGAGAAATGAGAAAGAATGAAAGCAAGAAGAGAGAAGGAATGAATGAGAAAGGACAAAGAATGAATGAGAGAATGAATGAGAGAAGAGAGGGTGTTTCATGATGTCATGTCTCGGGGTGTGATGTCTTGGGGTGTGGTGTCTCGGGATGTGGTGTCTCGGGATGTGGTGTCTCGGGATGTGGTGTCTCGTAATGTGGTGTCTTAGGATGTGATGTCTCGTGATGTGGTATCAGGATGTGGCGTCTTGTGATGTGGTCTCTTGTGATGTGGTGTCCCATGATGTGTTGTCTCATTATGTGGTGTCTCGGGATGTGGTGTCTCATGATGTGGTGTCTCATGATGTGGTGTCTTGGGATGTGGTGTCTTGGGATGTGGTGTCTCGGGATGGTGTCTCGAGATGTGGTGTCTCGGGATGTGGTATCTCGAGATGTGGTGTCTGGTGATGTTGTGACTCGTGATGTGGTGTCTGGTAATGTTGTGTCTCGTGATTTGAGGTATCATGATGTGGTGTCTCATGATGTGATGTCTCGGGATGTCATGTCTCGTGATGTGAGAGAGGGAGAATGAATTAGAGAAATGAGAAAGAATGAATGAAAAAGAGAGATGGAATGATTGAGAGAGGAGAGATAATGAATTAGAGAAGGAATGAATGAGAGAGGAGAGAATGTTTCATGATGTGGTGTCTCGTGATGTGGTGTCTGGTGATGTGGTGACTCGTGATGTGGTGTTTTAAAATGTGGTGTCTCGTGATGTGGTGTCAGGGTGTGGTGTCTCGTGATGTGGTGTCCCATGATGTGGTGTCTCATGATGTGTTGTCTCATGATGTCGTGTCTCACGATGTCGTGTCTCGGGGTGTGGTGTCTCAGGATGTGTTGTTGTGTCTCGGGATCTGGTGTCTGGTGATGTGGTGTCTGGTGATGTGGTGTTTGGTGATGTGGTGTCCCATGATGTGGTGTCTTATGATGTGGTGTCTCAGGATGTGGTGTCTCAGGATGTAGTGTCTCGTGAAGTGAGAGAGGGAGAATGAATGAGAGAAATTAGAAAGAATGAATGAGAGAATAGATGGAATGATTGAGAGAGGAGGGAGAAAATGAATTAGAGAATGAATAAATGAGAGAGGAGAGAATGTTTCATGATGTGTCTCGGGGTGTGGTGTTACAGGATGTGCTGTCTCGGGATGTGTTGTGGTGTCTCGGGGTGTGGTGTCTCGTGATGTGGAGACTCATGATGGGGTGTCTTAGGATGTGGTGTCTCGTGATGTGGTGTCCCATGATGTGGTGTCTCGTGATATCGTGTATCGGGATGTGGTGTCTCATGATGTCGTGTCTCGGGATGTGGTGTAGCAGGATATGGTGTCTCAGGATGTGTTGGATCGGGATGTGTTGTGGTGTCTCAGAATGTGGTGTCACAGTATGTGGTGTCTCGGGGTGTGATGTCTCGGGGTGTGGTGTTTTGGGATGTGGTGTTTCGGGATGTGATGTCTGGTGATGTGGTGCCTCGTGATGTGGTGTCTGATGTTGTGTCTGGTGTTATTGTGTCTCGTGATTTGAGGTATCAGTATGTGATGTCTATGATGTGGTGTCTCATGATGTGATGTATCGGGATATAATGTCTCGTGATGTGAGAGAGGGAGAATGAATGAGAGATTGAGAAAGAATGAATGAGAGAAGAGATGGAATGATTGAGGGAGGAGAGAGAATGAATTAGAGAAGTAATGAATGAGAGAGGAGAGAATGTTTCATGATGTGATATCTCGGGATGTGGTGTCTCGGGATGTGGTGTCTGGTGATGTGGTGACTCGTGATGTGGTGTCTTAGGATATGGTGTCTTAGGATGTGGTGTCTCTCGATGTGGTGTCTCATGATGTGGTGTCACATGATATGGTGTGTCATGTGGTATCTTAGGATGTGGTGTCTCAGGATGTGGTGTCTCGTGATGTGAGAATTTGAGAATGGATGAGAGAAATGAGAAAGAATGAATGAAGAGATATGAAATGATTGAGAAAGGAGAGAGAATGAATTAGAGAAGGAATTAATGAGAGAGGAGAGAATGTTTCATGATATGGTGTTTTGTGATATGGTGTCTGGTGATGTAGTGTCTGGTGATGTGGTCTCTGGTGATGTGGTGTCTGATGATGTGATGTTTCGGGATGTGGTGTCTCGGGATGTGGTGTCTCGGGATGTGGTGTCTCAGGATGTGGTGTCTCAGGATGTGTTGGATCGGGATGTGTTGGATCGGGATGTGTTGTGGTGTCTCAGGATGTGGTGTCTTGGTATGTGGTGTCTTGGGATGTAGTATCTCGGGGTGTGGTGTTGCGGAATGTGGTGTCTGGTGATGTGGTGCCTCGTTATTTGGTGTTTGATGTTGTGTCTGGTGTTGTTGTGTCTCGTGATTTGAGGTATCAGGATGTGATGTCTTATGATGTGGTGTCTCAGGATGTGGTGTCTCAGGATGTGGTGTCTCGTGATGTGAGAGAGGGAGAGTGAATGAGAAAAAATGAATGAGAGAAGAGATAGAATGATTGAGAGAGGAGACAGAATGAATTAGAGAAGTGATGAATGAGAGAGGAGAGAATCTTTCATGATCTGATGTCTCAGGATGTGGTGTCTCGGGATGTGGTGTCTGATGATTTGGTGACTCGTGATGTGGTGTATTAGGATGTGGTGTCTCGTGATGTGGTATCAGGATGTGGTGTATCGTGATGTGGTGTCCCATGATATGGTGTCTCAGTATGTGATGTCTAAGCATGTGGTATCTCGTGATGTGACAGAGGGAGAATGAATGAGAGAAATGAGAAAGAATAAATGAAAGAAATGAGAAAGAATGAATGAGAGAAGAGAGATGGAATGATTGAGAGAGGGGAGAGAGAATGAATTAGACAGGGAATAAATAAGAGAGGAGAGAATGTTTCATGATGTCGTGTTTCGAGGTGTGGTTTCTCAGGATGTGTTGTCTCGGGATGTGTTGTGGTGCCTCAGGATGTGGTGTCTCGGGATGTGGTGTCTCAGGGTGTGGTGTCTCGTGATGTGGTGAATCGTGATGTGGTGTCTTAGGATGTGGTGTCTCGTGATGTGGTGTCCTATGATGTGGTGTCTCATGATGTCGTGTATCGGGATGTGGTGTCTCATGATGTCGTGTCGCGGGATGTGGTGTCTCAGGATATGATGTCACAGGATGTGTTGCCTCGGGATGTGTTGTGGTGTCTCAGGATGTGGTGTCTCGAGATGTGTTGTGGTGTCTTGGGATATAGTGTCTCGGGATGTGGTGTCTTGTGATATGGTGACTCGTGATGTGGTGTCCTAGGATAGGCTGTATCGTGATATGGTATCTCATGTGGTGTCTCAGGATGTGGTGTCTCATTATGTGGTGTCTCGTGATGTGAGAATTTGAGAATGAATGAGAGAAATGAGAAAGAATGAATGAGAGAAGAGAGATTGAATGATTGAGAGAGAAGAGAGAATGAATTAGAGAAGGAAATAATGAGAAAGGAGACAACGATTCATGATGTGGTGTATGGTGATGTGGTGTATGGTGGTGTGGTGTATGGTGATGTTGTGTCTGGTGATGTGGTGTTTCGGGATGTGGTGTCTCATGATGTGGTGACTCGTGATGTGCTGTCTTAGTATAGACTGTCTCATGATGTGGTATTAGGATGTGGTGTCTCGTGGTGTGGTGTCTCATGATGTGGTGTCTCATGATGTGATGTCTCATGATGTGATGTCTCGAGATGTGGTGTCTCGTGGTGTGAGGGAGGGAGAATGAATGAAAGAAATAAGAATGAATAAGAGAAGAGAGATGGAATGAATGAAAGATAAGAGAGAATTAATTACAGAAGGAATGAATGAGAGAGGAGAGAATGTTTCATGATGTGGTGTCTCACGATGTGTTGTGGTGTCTCGGGATGTGGTGTCTGGTGATGTGGTGACTCGTGATGTGGTGCCTTAGGATGTGGTGTCTCGTGATGTGGTATCAGGATGTGGTGTATCGTTATGTGGTGTCCCATGATGTGGTGTCTCATGATGTGGTGTATCAGGATGTGGTGTATCAGGATGTGGTGTCTCGGGATGCAGTGTCTCGTGATGTGAGAGAGAGAGAATTAATGAAAGAAATGAGAAAGAATGAATAAGAGAAGAGAGATGGAATGATTGAGAGAGGAGAGAGAATGAATTAGAGAAGGAATGAATGAGAGAGGAGAGAATGTTTCATGATGTGGTGTCTCGGAATGTAGTGTATCGGAATGTGGTGTCTCTGAATGTCGTGTCTCGTGATGTGGTGACTCGTGATGTGGTATTTTAGGATGTGGTGTCTCGTGATGTGATGTCTTAGGATGTGGTGTCTCGTTATGTGGTCTCATGCTGTGGTGTCTCATGCTGTGGTGTCTCGTGCTGTGGTGTCTCGTGCTGTGGTGTTTCATGCTGTGATGTCTGGTGATGTGGTGTCTGGTGATGTTATGTCTGGTGATGTGGTGTCTGGTTAGGGGGTGTCTAGTGATGTGGTGTCTCGTGATGTGGTGTCTCGTGATGTGGTGTCCCGTGGTGTGGTGTCTTCCTATGTCAGGTAGAAATAATAGTAATAAATACACCATACTACCTTCCCATGAAGACATAATTTGTAGAACTTTGCTTGAGATGGTATCAACTGCCATGAGTTCTCTGTGTAAAATATTGTCCAACATTGACCACATCCAGCAACCTGTAAATATGTTATACATAAAAGAAAATTAGCAGTTAAAAACTTGGCTCTTGTTCAACATTCGCAGAGGAAAATGTTTTTCAATTAATTTCCTGTATATTCCCATATAAAGCTCCTGCTGTGGACCCAGGTGCTAACATTTGAAAGGAATTTGTCCATAGGACATGCATGCCCACGCGACATGAATGTGACATTTGAAATTTAATACCAAATAAAACAGGAATTTATCGGTACCTTTTCATGGCCAGATATTCTGCCCGATTCACACTGAAAAATAGGTTGAATTTTCCCATTTATGGGGAAAATATTAAAAATACTTAACCTGTTTTAGAAAGCCCCTTTTTTTAAAAGAAAATTATGCATATTAAGGATGACCTAGGAGCGACTGAGGAGAAATATCTCTTTCGTGTTAGAAAGACTTTATAGTTCTTCAATGGAGAGAGAATGTTGCTGCACACTTTTTCATTCACCTTATCAATGAATAAGAAGAGAAATGCACTGCTTTCTTTACTTTGTTGTTTTAGTTCCAAAGTTTAAACCCGTAGTGAACTTTCCTTATCGATCTAATGCATTATTTTTCTGGCAGAGCGAAGTGTTCTAATTCTAAAACTTCACCTGTTTTTTACAAAATATTTGGGTTTTTTTTAACCTTAATGTATTACCCATTCATTTCACTCTGAATATTGTTCAAATTTACCACCATTCTAAAAAAAAATTATATAAAGATAATTAGCAATTTTACATTGCTTAAATGTTGCCTGGTTAAATATAGAAATGTCATCATTATTCAAATTGCTTCTAAGAAGAGAAGAAATCAAGAGGCCCACAGGCCTTATCAGTCGCCCGAATACCATTGAAAAAGTATCACTACTCCGAAGGGCTATGAAATCTAGAAAAAAAATCCTGTTCTGAATATATAAGCTAAATTCTAATGTTCAGCAACAGTATATAACAAGATGTGTTTTTAAAACTCCAATGCCCTCAAACACTGATGAAAGGCTTAAAATAATATAATAGGTGTACATGTATTAACATTAAAACATTAAGACTAATTTGGACCCATCCTAGAGTCAAAACGCTGGGTTGTAAAATTCACCATTTTTTGTACATCCTTTTTTGATATTCCTAAGTATGCATTTAGATTTTAAATAGTATCAGCAAACTTGCACGTAAATACTATATACTAAGATTGGCACCACCCTGGTGTCAGAACCCTACCCTGGAAATCATCAAATTTACAATTTTGATAAAGGACTACCTGCTCTTTCTAAATATAAATTAGTTTCAATCTAATATCAATGGCACTAAACACTATATAGCAAGTTTGGCTCTGCCCTGGAGTCAGAACACCTACCCCGGGGATCATGAAATTTACAATTTTGGTAGAGGCCTTCCTGCTCTACATCACTATGTATTTAGTTTTTCTTAAACATGTTCAGTTGTAGAGAATATAACAACTTTTTGTCAAACATAAAATGACATATTATGCATTGATTTAAGAATACCTTAAATTATAATTCAATTAATTATATCGTTAGCTATTTAGCTTGATTGTATCAAGTTTACTGATATATTTCATTTGTTTGATTTATTGTCCTATTTTTCCTATTTCATTTACTCTCCTACTTTCCCTATTTTATTTACTCTTATTTTCCCATTTTATCTTATTTAATGTCAGTTGATTTATTGTCCTAATTTTCCTATTTCATTTACTCCCCTTTTTCATATTTCATAAAATCCTTATAATTGCAATGTCTAAACAACGGTGTGTGTTTAAGACACCGCACTCATAAGAATTTGCACTATAGTGTGTAATTTACTGAACGATTAAATCTCTGTAACGTTAAGTTTACCAATATATTCCATTTACCATTAGATCGCATTTATTGTATCAATTCATTTACAGTAAAATTTTATTTTGTATTTACCGTACTCTTATATTTACCACACAATTTTATTGACTAAACATCACTATTTCACATGTTTTACTATTCCATATACCGTATTATTTAATTGACTGTACTCTTACGCCTATGTCATTTACTGTACAAGTATACCTATTTCGATTACTGTACTACTTCACTTACAACTTTACTTATTCTATTCCTGTACCCCCATTCATTTAATGTCCTATTAGATTAACTATGATGTTTCATTTACCGTACTATTTTATCTATTCTACTTGCTATTCTATTTTACTTACTCTTGTATTTAATTTAGGAACATATTTTAATCATATAGCCCCAGTTAGTCGCCTCTTACGACAAGCAAGGGTAACTGAGGATCTATTCTAACCCGAATCCCCACGGGGGTTTTCATTTAATTGTTTTATTTACTGTACTAATTAATATATAACGTAATATCTTATGAACTATATCATTTTATTTCCTATATATTACTTGATGTAACATAATATCTTATGAACTATACCATTTTATTTCCTATATACTACTTATTTACTGTTCTATTTGATGTAACGGACTATTTATAAACTATATTATTTCCATTAATAATTACATTAACTATCCTGTTTTATTTACTGCACTAATTACTATTTAACTTAATGATTTCTGAATTATACCATTTTATTTCCTATACTACTTGACTTATGATTTTATTTACCGTATTAATTAATGTAATGTAATATCTTATAAACTGTACTATTTTATTTACCGTACTAATTAATGTAATGTAATATCTTATAAACTGTATGATTTATTTACCGTACTAATTAATGTAACGTAATATCTTATAAACTGTATGATTTTATTTACCGTACTAATTAATGTAACGTAATATCTTATAAACTGTACTATTTTATCTACCGTACTAATTAATGTAACGTAATATCTTATGAACTATACTATTCTCTTTACTTTACTATTTGATGAAAATTAATATTTTGCAAAACTATCCTATTCTAATAAGTGCATTATATTGTGTAATGTTACATCTTAATGAACTATACTATTATATTAGTATACGTAATGAACTGTTCTATCTTATTTACTGTATTATCTGATTTAACGTAAGATTTAATGAACCCTACAAATTAAGGTACTCTTTGATACACTTTCGTATCTCTAGTTACTGGACTATATTATGTAATGTAACATTTTATGAACTATACTATTCTATTTAGTGTACAATTTGAAGAAAACGTAATATCTTATGAACTATACTATTTTATTTACTGTACTATTTAAAGTAATATAATATACTATCAACTATACTATTTATTTACTGTACTATTTGATTTTTCATAACATTTTAAGAAATATACTCTCTATTTATTGTACTATTTGATGTAATATAATATTCTATAAACTATACTGCTTAATTTACTGCACTATTTGATATGACGTAAATTTTTATTAACTATACCAGTAACTGTACTATTTGATGAAAAGTAATATTTAATGAAAGGTGAAGATAACCAACAGTGATCAATCTCATAACTCCTTCAAGCAATACAAAATAGATAGTTGGGCAAACACGGACCTCTAGGCACACCAGAGGTGGGATCAGGTGCCTAGGAGGAGTAAGCATCCCCTGTCGACCGGTCACACCCACCGTAAGCCCTATATCCTGATCAGGTAAACGGAGTTATCCGCAGTCAAAATCAGTGTGCCAAGGACGGCTTAACAATCGGTATGAAACACATCAGACAGCATTTGACCCAATGATAGGTTGTATTGACGAACTAGATCGTTATAACGACCATAGAATTTGCAAAATGCAACTTTCCTATTTCATTTACTATTCTATTTTTCCTATTTCATTAACTGTTCTAATTTACCTATTTCATTAACTGCTCTATTTTTCCTATTTCATTTACTATTCCATTTTTCCTATTTCATTTACTATTCTATTTTTCCTATTTCATTCGCTGTTCTATTTTTCCTATTTCATTAACTGATCTATTTTTCCTATTTCATTTACTATTCTATTTTCCTATTTCATTCACTGTTCTATTTTTCCTATTTCATTCACTGATCTATGTTTCCTATTTCATTTACTATTCTATTTTCCTATTTCATTCACTGTTCTATTTTTCCTATTTCATTCACTGATCTATGTTTCCTATTTCATTTACTATTCTATTTTTCCTATTTCATTTACTCTTCTATTTTTCCTATTTCATTTACTCTTCTATTTTTCCTATTTCATTTACTATTCTATTTTTCCTATTTCATTCGCTGTTCTATTTTTCCTATTTCATTAACTGATCTATTTTTCCTATTTCATTCGCTGTTCTATTTTTCCTATTTCATTAACTGATCTATTTTTCCTATTTCATTTACTATTCTATTTTTCCTATTTCATTTACTATTCTATTTTTTCCTATTTCATTTACTCTTCTATTTTCCCTATTTCATTTACTGTACCATTTAATATATGATAAGATCCTATCAACTATGATATTTACTTACTGTATTATTTAATGACACGTAATATCTTATGATCCATAATATTTAATTTACTATAATACCGGTATTTCATGTAACATGATATCCTGTGAACTATACTATTTTATTTCCTATACCATAGATTGTGTCAAAAAAATTCATGAACTTTGCTATTCTATTTACTTGACTATTGCATGTAAATTAATATTTCATGAACTATACTACTTTATTTACTGTACTATTTGATGCATGACCGGTCGACAGGGAATGCTTACTCCTCCTGCGCGCCTGATCCCGCTTCTGGTGTGTCCAGGGGTCTGTGTTTGTCCAGCTGTCTATTTTGCATTGCTTGTAGGAGTTATGAGATCGATCACTGTTCGTTATCTTCACCTCTCATGTAACTAAGATTTTATGAACTATACCATTTCATTCATTGTACTAGTTGATGTAATGGACTATGATATTTTATTTACTGCATTATACATATGTATAATATAGCGTAGTATCTTATGAACTTTACTATTTTATTTACTGTACTATTTCATGTAATTTAGTATTTTAAATATTATACTATTTCATTTACTAAGCCATTTGATATAACGTACAATGTAATACCATAAGAACTATACTTTATATACTGTTCTATTTGATATTACTTAATATTTAATAATATATACTACTTTATTTACAAAAGTGCTTGAGTTGACGTAATATTTTCTAAACTCTTCTATTTTATTTACTCTACTATTTGACATAATGTAATATCTCATGAACTATACTTGTTTACTACACTACTTGAGGTAACATAGTATTTTCTAAACTATACTAGGTGGCGTAAAATTTTCAGATCTTTACTAATTTAATTACTCTATCATTTGAGATAACGTAATATGCTATGAACTAACCTTCTAGAATTACTATACTACGTACAATAACATAATATCTTATGAACTATACTACTTTATTTACGGTAGTTTTTTATGTAACGTAACACATTTTAAACAATACTACTTTATTTATTGTACTATTTGATGTAACATAATATCTTAAGAAATATATCATTTATTTACTGTACTATTTGATGTAATGTAACATTATATAAACAATACTATCTCATTTACTGTACTGGTTGATGTAACATGATATATCATGAACTATGCTACTTTATTTAGTTTATTACAACAGAAAGGCAATACATTCATAGTTTGAAATTTCTCAAAAACACAGACTAAAATTCTGGAACTCAAAATAACTGTTTTCACACACCGTTTTTAAGTCTAGTATCCAATACAATTTTCATTGTACAAATATATCACTGTCCTGTTCCTAAGTATACCCCCTTATATCTGTATTATATTATCTACTGTACTAATTCTTTTCCTATGCTATAGCCCCATTTAGTCACCTCTTACGACAACCAAGGGGTACTGAGGATCTATTCTAACCCGGATCCCTACGGGATTTATCATTTACAGTACACGACACGAGTTTTATACACCCCACCGTGGAAAGACCACGGTGGAAAATCCACGGAGATACACCGTGTCCTCTGTGTTCCACGGTGTGTGTTATTTGCGAATACACACAGCTACTAAGAGCTTTCTTCTGTCCACGGGTGCCTTGTGGGAGATGGGAAAATGTGCCGCAGGCCAGATAATCAAGATAAAGGTGGAATTTTAAGAAAAGAAAAAAATGTCAATATTTCCCCCCATGATACTTATATTGTTTTTCAACATTTTGAGCCAATTCCAACGATACCAAACACTATATATTATGTTTTTAAGAAAACCTGGTTTTGAATTTTTTTCTTTTAGTCTTCTTTCTTCATTAAAATATTCTTCAATTCTATGTTTAAATAATGTATACTTGCAGGCAATTCCTGTTTTGATTGCGAATTAGTATAATCAGCAAATGAAAAACATACATGTACAACATGTGATAGGGATATTTAATAATTACCGATGTGCTCTCTCTCTCTCTCTCTCTCTCTCTCTCTCTCTCTCTCTGTGACAAATGTGCTGTTTAACATAATTACTTCCATCATATTGTGTCGATATGCATCTTGACAAATATAACTTGATCCAATATAGATATTATAGCATTGTCGATGATTAACAAATTGGAATTAATTTATTACGTAAGTAATAGAAGCAAAAATACAAACCATCGAATGATTCATTTTAAAATCCCGAGTTAATTACATTTGACCGAGACTTATGTTCGATGTACTTTGATAGAGGTTTTCATAAAAAAAAAATGTTCATCGGGAGTGTCTGGATAATGCAATGATTTTTGTATGATAAGTATATACCATGCAAATTCCTAGGGTCTTTGTCACAGTATAACTAAATTACGGTTAGCTAGTCTGGGTTTTGACTTTTCATGAAAAGTGTGAAATGTATTGGGTCGACGCGATATCAGATCTAGTCTAAGATCACGGGTATCTTGCGCCGACCCAATATATTTCACACTTTCCGCAAGAAGCTAAGCACTTCTGTTGATTTCAAATACACGGATTAGCTGAACCCCATTGTTCTACTGAGGCGAAAACCCCTTCGAATTTGCATGGAATGTACAAGTTATACACAGGTCATTGTTATAGTCATACATCAAAGTACCGCTAACCCGACAAACATTTTTTTTTATTTTGAATAAGTTATTGAATGACGAAGTATGACCAAACTGCAGATTGAACTTTATGGAGCTCCGTGCTAACATTACTTATATTTTTCAATGTATCAGAAGGGGAATGTTGTCGGATAAGTTGTGTAAATTTCTTGACAATCAATAAAATAACAACAAAAATGGTGCTTAAATTGTCCGATTACGAAAACCTTAAATTGGGACCATGTGTGTGTGTGTGGTGGTGGTGGTGGTAGTGGTGGGGGTAGTAGTCTGAAACTGTCTCAATTTCCCCTTCCGACTTCAATTTCTTAAATCGTGTACTGGGTAGGTCGCTATAAGCTACACGGTTGAATCCTTAACTTTCAAGTTTTCAAAGTACATTCTATCTGATTCTATGTGCTTGTAATCAATATTTAAGGACGTAAATCCTCGGTGTCAAATGCAACTAGTTCATGAAAAAAAACTAATATCAATATAAGCAGAAATTACTTAACGATTAGTTGCTTTTATTCATATACGCTATCGATTATTAAAATCTTTAATTTAATCTTTAGATGCATTAGATAATGAAAGCAAGAGAGAGAGAGAGAGAGAGAGAGAGAGAGAGAGAGAGAATTCAAGTGGTAATCATTGATTATAATATTCATGAATGTATGCAGATACGGGAAGTTTAATACGTTCAGTATAAATCTTGAAAGTATAATTTCTTTCTGATTAATTATTCATCCCCTTTCATTCTGATATATATATTTTTTTATTTCCCATTTTGTTTTCTTTACATGTTAAATTTTTCGGCTGGTCCTGGTTAGGACTAATGAATGAGCCCTATTCCTGCCCTACCTTTCCTATTTCAGTTACTATCAAAGTTTCCCCATTTAGTTTACTGTCCTAATTTTCTTATTCCAATTGCTGTCCTATTTTCCCTAATGCTTTTGTATAATCTTACGTACTTCAATTACTGTCCGATCTTTCCTACTTGAATTGCTATCCTATTTTATTTATTTTTTTTATTTATTTATTTCACTTATTGTCCTATTTTCCCTATTTCTTTTACTGTCCTATTTTTCCATTTTTAATTTCTGTTCTATATTTCCCCATTTCATTGACTGTCCTCTTATTACTATTTCATTTACTGTCCTATTTTTGCTATTTTAATTTATGTCCTATTATCTCTATTTCAATGACTGTCCAATTTCTTCGTAATTCATTTTTTGTCCTATCTTTTCTATTTCATTTACTGTCTTAGTTTACTATTCTATTTTCCCTACTTTGTTCACTGTCCTATCTTTCTTATTTCGATTACTCTCCTATTCTCCTATTTCATTTACTGTCCTATTTTCCTTATTTCGTTTTCTGTCCATTTTTTCTAATTCGATTACTTTCCTGTCTTTCCTATTTCAATTAGTATCCGATTTTCCCTATTTCATTTACTGTCCTATTTTTCCTATATTATCTACAGTGCCATTTTTCCTTATTTTGTTTATGTCATATCTTTCCTATTCCAATTACCTTATTTTGTTTACTGTCCTATTTTCCCCATTTCAATTACTATCCTATCTTTCCTATTTGAATTGCTATACTCGGACCCCTTAATTTACAATGCTATATCTTATGTACTGGTTCATTCCATTACCGCTTTCCATTTGTTGCCACCATTTCCCAGCTATCATCTTCCACATGCTTCGATATTGTCACCCGATGGACACGTCTCACCTAAGTCACAGGGCACTGCTGTTGTTGAACGTCAACACCAAAGTATAATCAGGTCTAAGAATCTATATTCAAAATATGGAAGCCCCAGCTTAAGAAGTTCAAGAGATATTTCATAAGATATTTTTCATTTATCATACAACTTTTGGTCACAAGCTGTCACAGTGAAGATCTAATTTTGAGTTTGAAACACAGCATCAATTACCTCTCAATCAATGAATCTGAAAACACGTACATACTCTGTGGCCTTCTGGAAGTCAGAAAGACCGGAAAACGAACACACAAGGAAGCTGTAAATCCTGTTGCTCGCGTGACGTTTGGGAGACTGTAAATGATGTCACAATGGATGTTCACGTGACCTCTAGGAAAGAAACTGCTTCATGGTGGTGTCTATGGAAGCATGACAGGGAGAGGTTCAAAGTTTATATCTACAATAACAAAAATAGTATATACACATAAATACATCATACTCCCTTCCCATGTCAGGGAGAGACAACAGAATTACTGTCTTCCCATGTCAGGGAGAGACAACTGAATTACTGTCTTCCCATGTCAGGGAGAGACGATATAATTACTGTCTTCTCATGTCAGGGAGAGACAACAGAATTACTGTCTTCCCATGTCAGGGAGAGACAACAGAATTACTGTTTTCCCACGTCAGGGAGAGACAATATAATTACTGTCTTCCCATGTCAGGGAGAGAAAACAAAATTAATGCCTTCTCGTGTCAGGGAGAGACAACAGAATTACTGTCTTCCCATATACACCATACTACTTTCCCAAGTAAGGGAGATACATTAGAATTACTGCCTTCCCATGTCGGGGAGAGACAAACGATTTACTGCCTTCCCATGTCAGGGAGAGACAAAAGATTTACTGCCTTCCCATGTCAGGGAGAGACAACAGAATTACTGCCTTCCCATGTCTGGGAGAGACGATATAATTACTATATACACATAGATACACCATACTACCTTCCCATGAAGCCATGATTCGCAGAACTTTGCTTGAGGATGTATCAACCATCATCAGGCTGCAACATACTTTCTTTGCATCGTATGAAGCAAAGGTCCTAGCTGTGATAGGAGGTGGATAGACAAACCAAGAGTTCTCTGTGTAAAATATTGTCCAAAATTGACCAAATTCAGCAACCTGTAAATATTCCATATATCAAAGAAAATTAAAATTTTAAAACGCAGCTCTTATTCAACATTTGCAGAAGAACATTTGTTTTAATTAATTCCCTGTATGTCCCCATATAAAACTTGTATCTCCTAATGTGGACCCATCCTACACCCAGGTGCTAAAATTTGAAGAAAAAAAAGATTATGTGACATTTGTAATGTAATATTTAAAAACAGAAATATATCGGTACCTTCTTATGACCCGATATTCTGCCCTATCCACAATGAAAAATGATCGGCGCTTACGGCCTTTGAGCGGGAAAGGGGTCTTTATCGTGCCACACCTTCTGTGACACGGGACCTCGGTTTTGCGGTCTCATCCGAAAGACCACCCCATTTAGTCGCCTCTTACGACAAGCAAGGGGTAATGAGGACGTATTTTAACCCGGATCCCCACGGGACAAGGTCACAGGAAAGGTCGAGGTAAAACAAATAATACCATAGTTAAATAGTTACCACAAATATGTATAAGTGTAAGAGTTGTCATAGAGATAGTGTCAATAGTTGCCTTGAAACTAAGTTAAATACCAAATAGGAAAAAGTGGGGTCAAGGTCAAAGAAAATATCAAGATCAAAGAATATTGATGCAATTGAATAGATGTCACTAATATGTATCCGCATATAGTGTTTGATAAAAACATTTTGAATGATTTCTTTGAAACTGAGCCAAATGCTAAGTGTGACGGAAGACGGATATGACAAACACTATATGCCCCGGCAATATTCATGGTGGGGCATACAAACTTGAATTTCAGAAAGCTTTTATGTAAAGTTCAAATTGTTTTGGCACAGTGGTTCTTGAGACGATAATCCCTATATATTTGCATGTACAACTTTCATCTATATTGTGACCTCCCCATACCCCCGGGGCCATAATTTTAACAAATTTGAATCTGCACTATGTCAGGAAGCTTTCAAGTAAATCTCCTGGCCCAGTGGTCTTTGAAAAGAGTTGTCCTATATGTTTGCATATAAAACTTTAAACCCATAATGTGATCTCATATTACCTCCACGGGCCTTGATTTTTAACAAACTTGAATCTGCACTACATGTATGTCAGGAAGTTATGCCTCAACCTACCCCCAGGGTCTATGATTTTTGCGAACTTGAATATGTATTATGTCAGGAAGCTTTCTTGTAAATTTCAACTTTTGTGGCCAAGTAGTTCTTTGCTTAATTTCTGAATGACCCCACCTTATTTTGCCTTTTCATGGTTATCTCCACCTTTAGGACGACATAATGCTTCATTTGAATGAATTTCAAGGATGATTTATGCCAAGTTTGGTTAAAAGTGGCCTAGTTTTTCAAATAGATTTTTAAAAGATGCCACCAACGTTTTACTAATTCTTGATTATCTCCACTTGGAAAAGGACGCAGAGGTTAATCTGCACCAAATTGAATTCTCTTTACCCAAGAATGCTTTGTGGCAAGTTTGGCAGAAATTAAACCCCGTGGTTCTGGAGAAGTCGAAAATGAATGTGAACAGTTTACAGACGGACGGACGGACAGGCACAAAAAAGACGACCACTATCACCAGGAAAGCTCACTCAGTTCAGGTGAGGTAAAAACTACAAATGAAATAAGTTAAATAATGCATACCCTAGATGCCGTCTCCATCTTGAATTTCGTTAGATCTGTTCTCGGAATACAAGTAGTGGATAAACGGAAGATCGTTCTAATGCTTTGAAGATTATCAATATAAATATAGTACTGTTCGATTCCTGCGAAGACTCTTTGATGATCAATACAAAATGAAATGCACTCCAATTCTCAGTCAGTGTCGCTCACCCAACTTCAAAACAGTGAAAGAAAGGTTGTCGCGGTTTTACAAATCACGTGATCCACTGAGTAGTTTTTACCAACATTTAGAGACGGATCCATAATTTTTCAAAGTGGAGTTTGGACCTTTTCTTCCGCCCAGAAAGGGTCCTTCTAAATCCTTCAATGGAGAGAGAGAGAGAGAGAGAGAGAGAGAGAGAGAGAGAGAGAGAGAGAGAGAGACGTAAGCCTGAAAAATCCTAATAGGCCTGCACAAATGACATTGCACCTAGAGGAAAGATTAAATACGTGTTTGAATTGTTACGCAAATGAATTAAATGAACGATATCTTTAATGCAAATGAGTCTAACAGCAGTATTTAAATAATTGCGTACATTTTAATTATGTTATTGATGTTATGTACAGTAAATAAAAACTTGATTATTAGGAAGCCACTTGGACTTCCACATAAATTATTTATATTCATATAAAAAATTAGATAGTGTAAGGTTTTCATGGTAATTGAATTTTTTTATAATGACAGAGAATTCTGAATACCCGAGTTCCTTAATAGGAAGTTTTAGTGAAACTTAAGGCATTGCTCTTTAATTTGAATTACAGACATCATGAATTATACTAGTAATTAAGGTTTGTAAATCATGAATGATATAATTGAATTATTGGGCTCTGTAATCGAAAAAAAAAATTTTCAACAAAAAATACATATTATGCATTGATATAAAAATATTTTTTATTATAATTCAATTAATGATATATTTAGCTTTTTTAGTTTAATTATATCATATTGTATCATTTGATATAAATCAACAATTGAAAATGGAATTGCTAAATTATTCCACTCAGTAAGAAGAACACATCACTATTTCAACGAGAGAGCAATAATTCAATTAATTCATTACTTTAATAATCATACTAAGATGTAATCACCGGAAATAGTTTGGGGATGTAACTGAATTAATTAAAAAGAACAATAACCGAATCATGCACGATAGTTTTGAATTAGAAAGCAGGTATACAGTCAGGGACTGTATGTGAACTCTAGTAATGATCTGTTAAAAAGAAATGTGCAACAATATTTTTAACAAATGGAATGTATCATTCATTTAACTGGCCAGAAATAAGCTACAGTTTGTTCTTGTTGTATATCAAAAAGACGGATGTTGAGGAAAATAAATCATTTTCTCATAATATCAAAATCTGTTGCTTGGTACAAGTAAAATTGAGTTTTCGCCTCCAGTAATTCAATTCAAGATGACTGTAATTCTGGAGTAATTACAGATAGATACACAGTATTCAGCACTCCTGACATCTGTTGGAAATTTCCATAAGGCTGATTCAAGAAACGAATAGGCATATTCTATTCATTCAAAAATTATCAAAACTGAGAGAGAGAGAGAGAGAGAGAGAGAGAGAGAGAGAGAGAGAGAGAGAGAGAGAGAGAGAGAGAGAGAGATAGACAGATAGATATATAGAGAGAAAGAAAGAGAAAGGGGGAGGGAGGGACAGACAGACAGACAAATAGATAGATAGATAGATAGATAGATAGATAGATAGATAGATAGACAGACAGATAGATAGATAGATAGATAGATAGATAGATAGATAGATAGATAGATAGATAGATAGATAGACAGACAGACAGACAGATAGATAGACAGACAGACAGACAGATAGATAGATAGATAGATAGATAGATAGATAGATAGATAGATAGATAGATAGAATAAATGTTTACTTTAGTACATTCTACTCACTGTTGGATACTTCATTTGCATAAGTTTTGTATAACGCTCTGTTCATTAATTAGTTTTCTATTAATTATTTTTCTTATTATTCATCGATTAGAATAGAATAATTCCGCGCCCATATCGAGTGATACGCCGAGTGAACGCTGAACGAACACCGAGTGAACACTGAACAAACGCCGAGTGAACACTGAACGAACGCCGAGTGAACACTGAGTGAACACTGAACGAACGATGAGTGAACACTGAACGAACGCTGAGCGAACACTGAACGAACGCTGAGCGTGAACGGAGAGAATGTCCAGCAAATGTCCAGCAAACGATGAATAAGAAGAATAATCCATGCATTAATTCAAGAAGTTGTTTAGTATCTTTAACGACGATTTTTCATAACTGTTCGCATCCAGGGAGGTACTCTACATCGTCATTATGGTTGACTTCCTTTTAATACATGGATGAAAATATAAATAGTAGCAATGTATTTCTCTTCATTTAAAATATTATCGGCAGACTGAGTAGCTCCGTATGTTAGCGCGTCGAATGCTCAACTGTAGATCGCGGGTTCGAGTCCATCAGGGGTTTTATCATTTTTTTTTTTTCAGATTGCTTTCCATCAAAACTGTATGTTTTGGCTAAACAAAGTAAATTTGGAAGTTTCAGATTTCAAGATATTGTACATATCTTCCACTTTTCATCCATATCAAATTTCTCTGGTGTAGCATTCCTCCTTATAAATCGTATTGACCTTTGTAATTTTCTCATCTGTAACTTTGACATTTGTTATTTTCACATCAATTGCAGTCATCTACAAAAATGCCCCTGGGTTGGGTAACCCATCAACTTATATGAAAGCTTGATAATTAGCTAAAATTCACAGTAATAACGTCTTATATTTGGTAAAATAAACAAGGAAAAAGACGAATATATTGATCAAAACCTAGTTTGAGTTTAGGTTCATGGTTTGAAAATAGCTTTCATTAAGTTCGAAACTGGTTTGATGTTTTAATGGATGGGCACTAAATGGAAAGCTTCGGCATATTTAAAAAAAAACATGAAAATTAGCTAACATACCAGGGGCGTAGCTAGGACTATTTCAATATGTAGGCCAGAAAGATGAAGGTTTGACCAAAGCACTGAGGGCGGGGTAGGGGATGCCCCCTCACGTTGGGGGGAGGTGTGCATCCCAAGACATTTTTTTTTAATTATTGGGACTCATTTGTACTACTCTGAGCATCAAAATAATTGCAATAGACTCAAGTCTGTGCCTAACCACAAGACAATAAACTGAAAATAGACTCAAGTCTGTGCCTAACCCCAAGGCAATAAACTGAAAATATAGACTCTCGTCTGTAGCTCACCTTAAGACAATAAACAGAAAATAGACGCAAGTCTGTACTTAACCTCAAGTCAAATTTCGGAATCTAACTTTTCAAATATATAAACCAGTATTTTCTAAACATCTGCAGGGGCCCATTTCACAAAAATTTATTGATTGATTGATTTCCTTGGCAACCAAATACTTGAAAGTACATGTGCATGGTATACTCAGAATACACTAATCAAAGTTAAAACAGACAACTACATGAAAACATGCATAAACATAAAACATAGATTTAACAACAATTATGTAAATAATTGCATTTATGTGTTGAATGCTGTTTTTTTTTTTTGGGGGGGGGGGGTTGTATGTAAATGTTAGTAAGTTAATATACTTTTTGAATTGTTTGTAACTCTGTGGCTTTGATTTTTCTTTATATGTAAGGTGACTGGCCTTCTCCCAGGCCTTGCGGGTGTCAGGTGCCATATTATGTAATTTTTCCCAGTTCTGCAGTTGCGGCAGACTTGTTACGCAATTCCGAAATTTTCCATGGCCAAATCTTACCCCCTTGTCTGATAACAGCCAATCAAAATTTATTATCGTTGTCACGTGTTCTGATGCTGTCGGTAACTGACCAGTCAGCCTTGGGTCATTCTCGCTTCATCGAAGCTATTGATAGCATCAAAAAATTTGGCACACCCACCACCACCCCATCTTTTCCTAACTTACTTGCATTGATATGTTTTAAGATATGTTATGGCCTTTGTATTTTTGATGTGCCATCTTTTTGCTGCAGACCTAATCAATTTTATAATTTTTGTATATATTGTTCTTCCGTAAATTTAGGGGATCAGCATATTGATATGTCATTATGTATTGTGTGAATAGTTTTTGGTCTAATCCCCTTATTATATTATGTATATATTTTTCCTTATTTGCGTCATTTGAATAAATGACATATTTCATCTCTACATTGGTGTTGATGTTATTGATCTAAACTCAGCATAAACGGAGCTGCAGTGAGTTTGTGCAGCATGAGGAAACTTAAATATTATTATTATGTGTTATCCTTGACATACGCATGTACATTAATTTATTCACTGTGCTCTTAAAGTCAAATAGCTGTTAAAGTTTACCCTTTTTGTTTTAACTATGTGTTCCTCTGTGATATTGTCTTGTATTCATATTGTATATGTGCCTATTCCTAAATAAATAAACTAAACAATGTTCTACTATTATTCGAAATGGCATGTCAAGAAGCTACAGTAGTAGCACGTGAAATTATCCATGGTATCTGAAACAAAAATATATAATTCGGATTCAATGACTACAAGGGTTACACCAGCTTGTCAGAGTTATCGCGCTTTGAACAAGTTTCCACGAGCTATGACTTGTTGAGACCTGGAAAGATTAAATTATAACTCATCCAAGTGTTCTAATTATAGGATGTACAAGGCAACTTTTGGTTTTGAAACTTATTTAAGGGTGACGGACCTAATTCGTTTCTACAATAGAGATTTTATTTAAATTTTGATAAAAGGTAAAGCATCCATTAATGAGTTAAAATCAATGAAAAAACCAAATGAAAATCGTATTTGATTTTCACCCGGGGGGGGGGGGGGTCAAAAGTTGACAATGAAGTAGTCGTAATTGCAAAGGAAATATAGGGAAATTTCCAATGTGCAATATAAAAGTTCAAATTAAAAAAATTCTACAATAGAGTTTTATACCAAATTAAAGAATGATTTTAAAAAGACAATAAGCTTACTAATTATAAGGGGGAAAAAGTATGGGTCATCGGCAATTCTTTTTCAGGGGAGCATGTCAAAGGACGATATTTGGCCAGTTTTCAAGGAAAATGTCATTGAATAAGAAATGGATAGATTCTCTATTTGTAGTTTCATACTTTTCCTTTATACTAAATAATCACATGGATTAGGAAAAAGTTCGCCAATCATATCTAAACACTGAGTCATTGCATAATATTCCAGGGGTGGTGTCAAAATATGTAATGTATGAACTGTCACAAATTCAATAAATCCGATATAGAGCTCAGTATGCAGCGTAAGACAACGGATTTGTATATATAGTGTAGGCCTATATGTAATGTGCATATTTTGTTTTCATTTTCATAATCTTCAACCTTTCTAAATAAATTCAAAAATTTCAAATGTTTGAATAAAAGCATACATGATAAGAGATCAAGTAGATGACTTATCGGACAGTTTCAAGATAGGATCGAACATGTACTTCAAGTGTCATCTTCATCTATAAGATTTTTCTGATGAACACTCACAGAAACAAAATTGACTTTTATTCCCTGAAACATATTTATAAGTTAAGCTTAAGAGTAGCATACATGTAAATCTAATTTAATAAAGGAATTCTGATATTTCTTGTAGGCTACTTGTATTGAATGTAAATGCATATATACATGTTTTTGTAATACGGTGGTACATGTTGATTGGTAATTGCAATCCCAGACGCATTATTCTACCTGAATGTATTTTTCTCTACATCAAAAGATGACGATAAGCCGACTATTTTCGCCAAGATATATGTATCTCTGCCGTGTGATCGGTTCTGTGCTAAGATCTGCGTTAGGATGATAGTCTTCAAACTATTCAACGGCAGGATCGATTTTCCGCGCAATTCGGCATTGTGACGTCAAATACAAAGCCCAGCGGCGTATTCAACGTCACAACTATAGCAGCTGTTCCCAACATTAGGACGGAACGATTTGGGTTTTGGGGGGGTTTTGGGGTTGGGTTTTTTTTTTTTTTTTTTTTTTTTTTGTCGGAAGAGGAATTATTCTACTTTGGCATAATAATAAAATATCTATCCAATGGGTAGGGGCGATAGTGTGTTTATTGTCAGCGGAGAAACTACCCCCGGTCCTGCCTCTGTTCTTCGGTTGTTGTTGATTGATACGGTTTTAGTCATTATTTCTTTGTCGTTTTAATGAATGGTCGAAAGATTTCAAAATATAATTCTACCCTCTTTTCCGCAGTTGGTTGTAAATAGATATTATCGTCGGTTTTTGAGTAATACGCTTCTGGTGCATGCCGTAAATCGTTAATTGTTTATAGAGTAATACAGTAATTACTATTGATAAAAATATTCATGATATAAACTATATTCAGAAGTAAAATTTTATTAACAAAAGAGTCTACTTTTTTTTTTTACTTCGTTGTGCATACGTAAGACAGTTTGATTCATCCCATATGCGCGGAAGGTTGTAAAAACACGGACATATTACGGAATCCCAGAAATTACACATAAAACACTGAAGAATCACGGACAGATTTTTTAAAGTCACGGATTCACTGATACAAAAGTTACGGAAATTCTATAAATCGACTTTATTGAAGAATTCATATGAAATATGGATTAAAATAAGATGTATTACTTGTATAATGAAAGAAATGTACAGTCTCGAGTTCAGTTCTCTTACTGTAGATTTATTTCGATTTATCATTTCCTAAAGGATTATTTAAGTCTGAAAATGCAAATGAATATCCCCTCTTGAATAAATACAATTCTTTACTGCTCTAGTATTACATTTTTGGAAGATTTTTACAGAATACATAACGAGATTTCTATTTTCGGTGTTGTTAATCTCTTAAAAGGGAATTGCTTGAAGTGCGCTTTTACTTGTTTAAAGGATTATCATATACCCATTTAGTATTACAATCAACGCTGCATAGCATGTGTCTATAAAAACTACGTACAATTAATGAACTTATCCTGTGTTTCCCAAACATACAACATCAACTTGAAAACAACCGAATAGCGGATAACGCGTTTACTCGTGTGATAGAGAGCTTTCAATGTATTGTACATAACCTGTTAAATTGTGAGATTGATTTAATTATGGTAAAAAAAAATCAAAGACTCTTATAAAAGTACACATCAAATACACAATAATATGTATTAATAATTAGTTTTTAAAAAAGATTGTTGAAAATGGCATTAAATGGGCAAAAATCTAGATAAAGTGTACACGTTAGTTTTAGTTAAGTAACATGAGAAAATGTATTGAAAATTTTGTAAATGTACGTGTAGTTTTTATTAAAAGTTTTTGAGTCAGAACATTTTCCCCGGTCCATCTAAATCGTAAACAAGTATGAAAATCATAGGACTAATCTTAATCAATAATTTACTGATTGTGAAACCTGTTTATCTGATGTGTATTCCTATCGATCAATGATATTACATTACATTCCGGTGTATATGCACTAGTTAACTTGTTTAGTGTTTGATATTTTGGACTCGGTTATCATGAACTATCTTCTCCTGTATGCCATGTAGCTTATGACTAATTATATCGGATTTTCAGAAAATATCTAAGGATTTCCTTTCCTTTCTAAAACAGCCTTTTACAAAGCAGTCTTTCTAAAGTGCTTTTTTTTTTTTTTTTTTTTTTAAAGAAATTTATCTTTTTCAAGAGCAAATTAAGAAAATAAATAGTATAGCGATATTAGTTTCTTAGAATCATTTTTGAAAGATTAGAAACTTGTTCATGTTGACAGAATTTTTCATGGATCGACTATTGATGTTTGCTTTTTTGTTCACATACTCAGTCCGTGGGCTAACTAAACTACCATTTGGTTTATTGGTATAATCTATGAGAATGACAAAGCAAAAAAATGAATTATCACGTGATGTTCAAATCAATACATGAACCCCAGCAAGCCCACCTGAACGTCGTTGAATCATTCAAATTCGTGGAGACCAATCACATTCTGGATTGTTGTGATAATTATCCATGAAATTCCACAATTTCACTGCAAGGCTAGAAAAGAATCACCACTATCGCCATCCATACTCCTCAGGGGATGCTTTCTCCTCCTAGTCACCTGATCCCACTTATAGTATGTCCGATGTCGTGTTTGAACTACTCTTGATTTTGTGTTCTTTATAGGGTTATTTTTCTTCATTTTCTTCACCTTTTTCACTTTGTAATTATGTGGCAGCGAAAATAGTCATATAATGCAAACTATATAATTACTTTTTACATTGTGCAAATTTATTCTGGAATCGAACAGATTTTGATAAGATATTTTATTTTTAATTTCTGTTCAATGGATATTCATCCATGCCATAGTTTTCAGTGTGTTTGATTTTTTTCTTCAAAGTTTGGGAAATACACCATAGAGAATATTTTTTCACCAGAGGATGCGTTACACAATATATTTTTTTTTATCTTTTAAAAGATTTTGTACAACTTTTAATAATAAAGTAAAGAGATTTGAGTTTTCTTTGTAGAATTAAAAATTAGATATTTGATTGACAGAATCAATAGTTACCTCAATCAGAGCACGGGGTTCCTCGCTTATTTCTTTAACTTTCGGATTATGTCGTGAATTAATACAATAAACACTGAATTTCACAAGGAAATAAAATTAAAAAAACAACCCAGGAACGAAAGAGTTGAACAAACTCAAACGCAACTTCATTGTGCTTTACGTGACGTCTCTGGTGAACATAATTCAAACAAACCAAGCAAGCACATTCACTGTACGAAATATTAGCATTGACTGCAAACCAACAGCTCTCGGTTTACTTCAACACTGTTCGAAATATTAGCATTGACTGCAAACCAACAGCTCTAGGTTTACTTTAACACTGTTACTACGTTTTCCACTCATGCGTGCATGTTTTCATTGGTGTCCTTGCCACTTTGCAAAGATCGCGCATTTTTCGTCATTTCCATTATCTTTATAATGTGATTTAATTTTTACATGGTGAAGTTACTATAAAATTTTCCAAACGTTAACATAGATATAGATATAGATGACGCTTGCTGGTGTGACAAACACAATATCTATAGTAGGATTAATTATGGAGTTCTGTCGTGCGAAACTTTGGGTATTTTTTTATTTAAACAAAATGCGAAACTCGGTTCATCAAGGAAAACCAACACAACATCGTTCTTCTGCGTAAAGGAAAGGTTTCGATTTACTAATATTTTCCCTAATCTCGAGTTACTTTGAACCCCAGGTGTGACTGTATCTGATAACTTACGTGTGTTATCTGACGTCAGAATATATATTCTATCGTTATTACCTGGTAATATTCATCAGAAGCGAGGGGAAATTAAAGAAAGTGTAGACTGTATACGTACACTTCCAGCAAAGGGGAATCTAACTATGGAGGACAAAAAGTAAGATGGATTCCGAAGTATCTGCTATTCTTAGGACTTTTCCCGACAGAGTACTTTTTAGTTTTCTTCTCATTATAGGGTCTTTGTTTTTCAATGAAAAAGATATGCATGATATTCAATTCATTTTTTTTTTTTTTGTCTTTCGTTTCAAATTACTTTATAATAGTTCGGGTTTTTTCCACTACAATCCAATTTCTTAACGATCTTGTGAACGAACTTCCTCAGGAACGACTCCAAGCATTCAGGTCCTACAGCTCGTCAATTAAACTTGATATTTTTTTTTCAATGTTGTGACTTCGGTCTTCGAAATTTTCGTATGGTACGCGCGTATTTCTCACAGGGCATTAAAGATTGAAAAGCCACCTCCCCGGAATGTTTGACCGTGTCAATCTCATATAAAGCGGGATTGATCGCAGATTGTCAGTAAAGCTTAAAAATTGTCATAGGCTACATGCATTTGTGACACGAAGAGACCAAACGTATTCACCTCAGGGCAGTGGTGGGTCTCAGCGGCGAATTTAAGGGGGGGGGGGGGCACAGCCGGTGCCCCCCTTAAAATTTTCACATTGAAGGTAAATCGTACTAAACGATAAAAAAAACAATAATTTCTTCCACTCCCGGTGAAATAAATGGCAAAATCTTTTGATTTTTTTGAATTACTTTATTAGGAGAACTTAATTTTTTATTTAAAAAAGAAAACCTTTAAATTTGCGTCATTTTATTAATTTCACATTATTAGAAATGATAGAAAATAGTACAAATGACTAAATAGGAGACATATTTCAAGTCCTATAAAATCCAGGAGCTTTCGGGGGATTCGCCCCCTGGACCACCCCATTCCCCACCCCAGGGCTTCGCCCTGGACCCACTGGGGCCCTCAAGGCGGCCCACAGACCCCCTGCCTCATAAAGTGGCGCCCCCCGTAACCACAATTCCTGGATCCGCTCCTGGGTCTGGACGCGGTCAACATTCGGACTTTTAAACTATTGGTATGTTGGCCTGTCGTTGGATAGGCATCGAGGACTAAAGTTTGTAAAGATCATTCTGGGTTTGGAGTGGGTTTTACTTGGCCAGATTTTGAATTCAAAAATAGTTGTGTGAAATACCTTGGAAAGGACTAGACAAGTATGATATGAAAATGCGAATTCAAGGATGAGATTAAAGGTGGGAGGGAGCATGGTCAATATCCGGGTTTAGAAAGTTATAACATGTAAAGTTAATTTGCCTAAATTATCATGAGTTAGACACTTATTTTCTTCACGAGTTGTACCTTTGTCTAGTATACACCATTTTTTGCTGTCAATGAGAGTTGAAGGTTTTGATAAGCAAACCTGCATGACAAAATATATGTTTTTTAAAGAAAGCTTTAACCGGAAATGCATCAATGCAATCGCCTTAGTTTCTGTTTCATATATTTCGTTAACAACGGTTGAATTTTCTTGAATATTGATAGAAGATATGAATGCTTGCGGTCATGAGTAACAGACGGTATCTGTAATTTTTTCTTCTCTTGTGAAAACGTGACATTAACTGCAGATAGATTGACGAAATACTCGGTAAAGAGATATGACGAGGTGTACGTATGTCTAGCTTCAACGTTCTAGCCAAGGGCAAAAAAAATCATATTGAGTAATAATACGGCAATAGAAAGTGGCTTTCAGATTTTGGAACGCAGTTCACAGTTCACTATTCGCAATTCAATAGTGAACTGCATTCCAGAACGCAGTTCTCAATTCAAATTTTTATATGCACAAAACAACACCACACTGGAATTATAAGGATGGGGTGCCAGTTACCAACCCCAAACACTGTGAATAACTCTTTAGTTACGGAGATCGGCCCCTAAAATTTTTATGCATTACGAATTACACTTAGTGAATAAACATCGGGTTCGAAATCATCGAAGACCCCTACCCAGGGGACTGAAATTTTTATGGTAGGGTGTTAGTGGTCCTCTCCCACCACTGTGAAGAAATGGTGATGTTACTCTCTTTAGTTATGGAGATCCGCCCCTCCAAGTTTTATGCATAACGCATTACAATTAGTGAATAAACATCGGGTTCGGAATCATCGAAGACCCCTACCCAGGGGACGGAAATTTTTGTGGTAGGGTATTAGTGGTCCTCTCCCACCACTGTGAAGAAATGGTGATGTTACTCTCTCTAGTTACGGAGATCCGCCCCTCCAAGTTCTACCATCAAAATTTCAGTCCCCGGGGTAGGGGTCTTCGATGATTCCGAACCTGATGTTTATTCACTAAGTGTAATGCGTTATGCATAAAAATTGGATGGGCGGATCTCCGTAACTAAAGTGAGTAACATCACCATTTCTTCACAGTGGTGGGAGGGGACCACTAATACCCTACCCAAAAAAAATTCAGTCCCCGGGGTAGGAGTCTTCGACAATTCCAAACCTGATATTTATTCACTAGGTGAATGCGTTATGCATAAAACTTGGGAGGGGCGGATCTCCGTAACTAGAAAGAGTAACATCACCATTTCTTCCCAGTGGTGGGAGAGGACCACTAATACCCTACCACAAAAAATTCAGCTCCCGGGGTAGGGGTCTTCGATAATTCCGAACCCGATGTTTATTCACTAATTGTAATGCGTTATGCATAAAACATGGAGGGGCGGATCTCCGTAACTAAAGAGAGTAACATCACCATTTCTTCACAGTGGTGGGAGAGGACCACTAATATCCTACCACAAAAATTTCAGTTCCCGGAGTAGGGGTCTTCGATGATTCCGAACCCGATGTTTTTTCACTAATTGTAATGCGTTATGCATAAAACGTGGAGGGGCGGATCTCCGTAACTAGAGAAAGTAGCATCACCATTTCTTCACAGTGCTGGAAGAGGACCACTAATACCCTACCACAAGAATTTCAGTCCCCTGGGTTGGGGTCTTTATGATTCCGAACCCGATGTTTATTCACTAAGTGTAATCCGTTATGCATAAAACTTGGAGGGGCGGATCTCCGTAACTAGAGAAAGTAGCATCACCATTTCTTCACACTGGTGGAAGAGGACCACTAATACCCTACCACAAGAATTTCAGTCCCCGGGGTAGAAGTCTTCGATGATTCCGAACCCGATGTTTATTCACTAAGTGTAATGCGTTAGGCATAAAACTTGGAGGGGCGGATCTCCGTAACTAGAGAGAGTAACATCACCATTTCTTCACAGTGGTGGGAGAGGACCACTAATACCCTACCACAAAAATTTCACTGCCTGGGGTAGGGGTCTTCGATAATTCCGAACCCGATGTTTATTCACTAGGTGTAATGCGTTATTTAAAAATATCGGAAGGGTTGATCTCCATAACTAAAGAGAGTAACATCACCATTTCTTCACAGTAGTGGGAGAGGACCACTAATACCCTACCACAAAAATTTCACTGCCTGGGGTAAGGGTCTTCGATAATTCCGAACCCGATGTTTATTCACTAGGTGTAATGCGTTATTTAAAAATATCGGAAGGGTTGATCTCCATAACTAAAGAGAGTAACATCACCATTTCTTCACAGTAGTGGGAGACGACCACTAATACCTTACCACAAAAATTTCAGTCCCCTGGGTAAGGTTCTTCGATGATTCTGAACCCGATGTTTATTCACTAAGTGTAATGCGTTAGGCATAAATGTTGGAGGGGCGGATCTCCGTAACTAGAGAGAGTAACATCACCATTTCTTCACAGTGGTGGGAGAGGACTACTAACACCCTACCATAAAAATCTCAGTCCCCTGGGTAGGGATCTTCGATGATTCCGAACCCGATGTTTTTTCACTAAGTGTAATGCGTTATGCATAAAACGTGGAGGAGCGGATCTCCGTAACTAGAGAGATTACCATCAACATTTTTTCACAGTGTTTGGGGTTGGTAACTGACACCCCATCCTTATAATTCCAGTGTGGTGTTGTTTTATGCATATAGAAATTTGAATTGTGAACTGCGTTCTAGAATGCAGTTCGCTATTGAATTGCGAATAGTGAACTGCGAATTGCGTTCCAAAATCTAATTGCCACTGTTTTGTCGACTTTTAAATGAGAACTGTAAAAAGTCAAGGTCACAGAAAGAATGTACTGAAATTGCTTGGGTACATGATTAAGCGACCGGTCGGCAGGGAATGCACCTGGCACCCCTCTGCTGGTTCCGTTTTGCCTAATAGTATTTTGTATTCCTTAAGTACTTCGTTACTAGCTTGACAATACGGATGTATATTAAATTGCTGTGATAAAATTTAGAAATTCATTTCAAAATTAAGGATTATCTCCCTCAGGCATAACTCTTATCGTAAAACGAATTTGACTCCACTTTTTGGCAGTTTTTTCCTAAAATAGCTCTTACAACTTTATTGTTATTTCGGATTTCAAAAATTTCGGTTGAGCATCAC
Source organism: Ostrea edulis (assembly GCF_947568905.1). NCBI lineage: Eukaryota > Metazoa > Mollusca > Bivalvia > Ostreida > Ostreidae > Ostrea > Ostrea edulis. The sequence continues at coordinate 53,562,589 of NC_079171.1, forward strand.
TGAAGAGACATTATTTGTCGAAATGAGCATCTGGTGCATCAAAATTGGTACCGTATAAGTTGTACATTATATAGAAGTCACGATATTGATCACTATTATTCCGTGCTTTCTGATATAAGTTGTACATTATATAGAAGTCACGATATTGATCACTATGTATTCCGTGCTTTCTGATATAAGTTGTACATTATATAGAAGTCACGATATTGATCACTATGTATTCCGTGCTTTCTGATATAAGTTGTACATTATATAGAAGTCACGATATTGATCACTATGTATTCCGTGCTTTCTGATATAAGTTGTACATTATATAGAAGTCACGATATTGATCACTATGTATTCCGTGCTTTCTGATATTAAGGTACATTTTCTCAATGCTCCTTTGCCGAAGAAGAAGAAGATATTAGGCACTATTGTATCCCTGTCTGTTTTGTAAGGGGGGCGGGGTAACCGACACGAGCCTTATATATCTGCCAATAGTGGCGGATCCAGAAAATTTTCGAATTTAGGGGGTGGTTGGTTGCCACTCATAATTGTACCTTTATCGCCAAAGAAAGGCGGAGCTGGAGATTCAATTTTCCTTTGTTTAAATCAATATAAAGACGGTAACGATCACCGTACCCCTTCCCTCTCTAAATTCGTCATTGGTCGTGAAAAAAGGTGAAGATCCCCTGCGACTTACTACACTATTCGAAGTTTTGATAAAATATCACATATCATATTGAGTACTTAAATTGGTAACGTGTCCTGCACATGTAGCGCGAGTTAGAAGCTTGCATCTTAACGTGAGAACAACAGGTAATCTTACAATTCAGTAAATGGAGAATGATTGTGACTAAACCTGATCGAACATTTGTGATAGCCGTGGTAGTTATAAAACCAGGGTCCAAATTAAATTGTTTTAGTGCTGTCTGCTTTTCCTGAAACTAATTGTTTACCTGCACCAGACTGCATGTTTATTTATTTTTCATTACGTCATACTTACCTAGTTTGTGACCCTTACCTTTAACCTCTGTATATAGTTGTACCTCATGTATCAGTGAATAAAGTATTGACTCGTTCAATAGGCACCGCTTTTATTTTCAATACTGTTCGGAAATCTAATCTTACATTTCTGTTATGAGTTCATACCTAACTATAAAGTTTCGTCTGATGCATTGAATTCTATTTACAAACATGATAAATGCTGACGTTACACGTCTACAGATATAATAAATGTTGAAGTTACATAGCCACAGATAAAATAAATGTTGGTATCACACAGTTACAGATAATATATTACACAATTATAACAAATGTTAACGTTATATGGCTACAAATACAATAAATGCTGACGTTACATAGTTATATATATAATATATGTATAGTGACGTAATATGGTCACACATTATAAATGTTGACGATCATTAATAAATGTTGACGTTATATAGTGAATTGTGACGTTATATAGTAACAAGCATAATTAATGTTGACGTTACATGGTTAAAAATATAATAAATATTGACGTTACGTGGTTACAAATGTAATAAATGTTGACTTTACATAGTTACAAATATAATAATGTTGACGTTACATGGTTACAAATATAATAAATGTTGACATTACATGGTTACAAATGTGATAAATGTTGACGTTAAATTGTTACAAATGTAATAAATGAACACTTACATGATTACAAATGTAATACATGTTGACATTACATGGTTACAAATATAATAAATGTTGACGTTACATAGTTACAAATGTAATAAATGTTGACGTTAATTGTTACAAATGTAATACATGGACGTTACATGGTTACAAATATAATAAATGTTTATGTTACATGGTTACAAACATTATAAATGTTGACGTTACATGGTTACAGATATAATAAATGTTGATGTTACATGGTTACAAATATAATAAATGTTGACGTTACATGGTTACAGATGTAATAAATGTTGACGTTACATGGCTACAAATATAATAAATTTTGATGTTACATGGTTACAGATGTATTAAATGTTGATATTACATGGTAACAAATATAATAAATGTTGACGTTACATGGTTACAAATATAATAAATGTTGACGTTACATGGTTACAGATGTAATAAATGTTGACGTTACATGGTTACAAATATAATAAATGTTGATGTTATATGGTGAGGTACGCGTGTTTATGTACGAATAGAACATTTGACCCAAATAAACCGGTCATGATCACTACGCGCCACTATAATCATATACGATTTAGGTAGGTCGCGACCGTCTTTGAACCATGATAAATGTAGAATCATCTATCAGGAGTTGTCCGTATCGATAAATGTCGTGATTAGGAATAATCTCCTGCACACGAATAACGAATTTATATACAGATGAGTGTAGTTTTGACCTTATCCACACGATAAGAAAGGTACAGTTTACTCACAAACTAAATATAAAAACGCACATTCATTAAGTTTGTGAACCCAGAGTAGGTCACCAAAAAGATTGCAAATTTACAAATAAAACATTTACTCAGTATACATGGACTGTCAATTAATCCATACGTGTGCAAATGCTGTTTACTATTGTAAAATTTGCATTTAGTTTGACTCATTGTAAAACTTTCACTCCATGAATAATTATCAAATACCTTTGTCCAAAGAGGGGGGAGGGGGAGATTTAACAACTGACGATTATTTCCACACTGGAGTAAAATAATGATAACAATGGACAGATTAGAATAATTTTCTTTTATAATAAGTAGCAAAAATATCAGTTTCCAATACCGTACATGTAAAAGACGATATCTTCCCTATCAATGCACGCTATTCACGATGTTTATAGTAGTTGTCACGGGCACCTGCCGTTAGAATTGGATGTCACGGGCACCTGCCCTTAAAATTGGATGTCACGGGCACCTGCCGTTAGAATTGGATGTTACGGGCACCTGCCGTTAGAATTGGATGTCACGAGCACCTGCCGTTAAAATTCGATGTCACGGGCACCTGTCGTTAGAATTCAATGTCACCGGCACCTGCCGTTAGAATTGGATGTCACGGGCACCTGCCATTAAAATTCGATGTCACGGGCACCTGCCGTTAGAATTCAATGTCACCGGCACCTGCCGTTAGAATTGGATGTCACGGGCACCTGCCGTTAGAATTCGATGTCACGGGCACCTGCCGTTAGAAATTCGATGTCAGGGGCACCTGCCGTTAAAATTCGATGTCAGGGGCACCTGCCGTTAGAATTCAATGTCACGGGCACCTGCCGTTAGAATTCGATGTCACGGGCACGTGCCGTTAGAATTCAATGTCACCAGCACCTGCCGTTAGAATTGGATGTCAGGGGCACCTGCCGTTAAAATTCGATGTCACGGGCACCTGCCGTTAGAATTCGATGTCAGGGGCACCTGCCGTTAAAATTCGATGTCACGGGCACGTGCCGTTAGAATTCAATGTCACGGGCACCTGCCGTTAGAATACGATGTCACGGGCACCTGCCGTTAGAATTCGATGTCACGGGCACCTGCCGTTTTGGACTTGCACTCCCTTTGGTATACCTTCTCGTTTTCATTTTGCAAAATAAAAAGAATACGAAACATTTCTTGCAAATTCGAACATGCTATGCCTATTGTCTTTATTTTCTAGATAGCCAGGGACAATTTCGCACAATAGGCCGGTCAACTTTTTTAAAAAATGGAAATACTCCAATATTTGAAGTTATATTACATGTGTGAAAATGTATACAGTAGTTTTAGGACACATGTCATATGTAGCTCAATAAAGATGTTGATATACCACATGTATGTATCACCATGATTCCTAGAATATAGATGAGTATAAATATGAAACTAAGACACGTGGTCAGTTGCTGAAGAAATTCTGGTGAAAACATACATGGTTAGCAAAACGTCTGTAGCTGAGGGGGAATGTGGATGGTCCCACATGAAAGGTAGATTTTTAAGAAGGGCAGACATGGTTCTTGATTGTACACAGTGTCTAGATCCCCACGCTTGGTACTGTAATGGTGTGGGGTGGTGCGGATTAGCCGCAATGAGAGTAAATCAAAGCAAAAAAGGGGCACCTGCTCAGAGAATGTGTTGTGCACCAGCACCAGTATGAATATATTACATGTAATTTAGGGTCATGACTTATTAACTACACCAATATGAAATACAAGTATTGACATAAAAGGGAAATATGATTTTTCATTAGTGTGTCATAATCTGACTTTGGCGTATACCCCCTACTTACATGCTTCAGAAGCAAAACAACTGTCCCCTGCCACCTCTATTTTTTCCTCCGTCAATAAACTTCTTAAACTACACACTTTTATTGGCTGAAATATAGAGAAAAATTCGGTCAACAGTCAGGGGTTATCAATTTGAACCGAATGTTTCAGATGTTCGGCCAGGAGTGATGTACGTTGATTTTCATTCATTCTACAGTAGTACGACATTCTATATTCATACGGCTAGTTGTATTGGACGCTTCATCCATTCTATATTCATACGGCTAGTTGTATTCGGCGCTTCATCCATTCTATATTCATATGGCTAGTTGTATTCGGCGCTTTATTCATTCTATATTCATACGGCTAGTTGTATTCGGCGCTTCATCCATTCTATATTCATACGGCTAGTTGTATTCGGCGCTTTATTCATTTTATATTCATACGACTAGTTGTTTTCGGCGCCTCATTCATTCTATATTCATACCACTAGTTGTATTCGGCGCTTTATTCATTCTATATTCATACGGCTAGTTGTTTTCGGCGCTTTATTCATTCTATATTCATACGGCTAGTTGTATTCGGCGCTTGGTCATTCATTCTATATTCATACGCCTAGTTGTACTGGGCGCTTCATCTATTCTATATTCATACGGCTAGTTGTATTCGGCGCTTTATTCATTCTATATCCATACGGCTAGTTAAATTCGGTGCTTCATTCATTCTATATTCATACGGCTAGTTGTATTTGGCGCTTTATTCATTCTATATCAATACGGCTAGTTGTATTGGGCGTCTCATCCATTCTATATTCATACTGCTAGTTGTATTGGGCGCTTTATTCATTTTATATTCATACGGCTAGTTGTATTGGGCGCCTCATTCATTCTATAATCACACGGTTAGTTGTATTCGGCGCTTCATTCATTCTATATTCATACGGCTAGTTGTATTCGGCGCTCCACCCATTCTATATTCATACGGCTAGTTGTATTCGGCGCTCCACTCATTCTATATTTATACGGCTAGTTGTATTCGGCGCTTCATTCATTCTATATTCACACGGCTAGTTGTATTCGGCGCAACAGTAATGAACATTTATTTTACTTTCCATTATAATTCAATAAACACATCATGTATTTTGTCCTGAATTGTTTGCAAACATCAGCACAGTGTACAATAGTTTAAGTCCGTTATCAGCATATTTGTTTATATATATAACCAAGCCTCACGGTCCAGTCCGACGTCACACCACACTAACATATAGCTGCATCCGTAATGTTGCGGCCCTGAGTTTCCTACACACTCCTCACATATCCACAAGTCACATACACTAGAAAACAGCTTACTGGCTTGATGAGGATATTAAAAAGCGAAGATTCCCTAACTTTAATCATAAATAAGATTTCTCTCATCGTAAGACATCTTGACTCCCATAATAACACGATAAACACAGGATTCTGTATTTTCGTTATGTATCGGAGGTCTTCCATAACTTGCAACATTTCGTGGGGATCCAAGGTAGAATAGGTCCTCAGTACCTTTTGCTTGTCATAAGAGGCGACTAAACGGGGAGGTCCTTCGGAGGAGACCGCAAAAACCGAGGCCCCGTGTCAGAACAGACGTGGAACGATAAAGATCCCTCCATGTCCAAAGACCATAAGCGCCGAGCATAGGTCTAAATTGTGTAGCCCTTCACCGGCAATGGTGACGTCTCCATATGAGTGAAATATTCTTGAGAAGGACGTTAAACAATATTCAATCAATCGATTGGTTTGTAACACAAATTCTGGTTTGACAGTGCTAACAGTGAAGGTAGTTTATCGTGCCACCGCCTACTGAAAATGTCTGTGATTTTCACCTTAAATGGCGGGCTCGTGTCGATCGATTGAAGGGCTATGATACGTTGTAAATGTTGATGAAGATAATACATTTTGGGGCTAGTTTTATTCGGCGCGTCACAGTATTTCTGACGAAAATTTATCGCTTATTTTAAATCGTACGTTTCGGGAACGATATTTAACCACAAGTTACACGTGATGAGGTTACAATAGGGATATTTTGATATCTGCATAGGTATTTCGGACATGGATCATGCAACACGCCCCCTACCCTTTTTCTCATCTGGTATTAACACACTTTTCGGGTAGTTTTGAATTGTAAGTTTACATTAAGGATTATTTAAAATGTAGTTTTGATTTCTGTAACTTATCAGTAAAAATAGTTTTAAGCGATTTAAAATAAAAAAAATAGCATTAACTGATCATTAAACCCTTAATAATACGCAACAGAGACGGAAATCTGTGAAGTATATTTACAACACAGAAGTAAAAAGAAAATGGATGTGTTGATTCCAGATCAGAAAAAGATGGGGTTGGAGCTGCATGACCCACGTCCCAAGGCCTGTGGTTTATCATGGGTTTATTATAAAGAACTGTACATCAAAGTATAATTAACATGTATCCATTCTCATATAGTGCAAATACTGGCCAGTGTATCTGAAATGTCACACGCTACCAAATATATCAAGGTCTAGAGCTAGAGTTCGATATACACGGTTTCGGTTTCATTTGGCATTTGAGAAATTGTGTTGAAGGAGCGAAGGGGGGGGGGGGTTGGTTTCAGCTTCAAGTGGTAAAGGTGAAACAATGAACACATTGTATTTACAATAACCTATTATATTAACGATTCGAGTATGAATTATATACATCACAATTGATAAAAATATGACGGCTGATTAAAATAAGACCTCGGCGAGTGATACTTTATTAATTTAATTAGTAAATAAGTATTTGTCATAAAAGTGGAATCCACTGTGTGATGTATTCTCGCACCTAAAATTGTGACGTGGCATATAAATATTTAAACAGTTTAAAACAAAATATACATCGATAGTTATAAAAAAGAAAGTATCATTGGTTAGCTGTCTTTTGAAAAAGCTCAGTGCTTGAAACATTCATCAGACGTTTGATTGGGGTCGATAAAAAAATCTTTAAAAAAAAAAAAAGCGATAGCGCTAAAAAGTAAAGAAAATTAAGTTTATTTGCGTGTATATTACCACATCAAACATTGACCACGATTGACGCGAGATGCTCCGAATAATACAACTAGCCCATTTTTGACATTCCCAAGAAGCTGAGGGCTCTAGAAGTGAGTTTTTTTTAGCGTGGTAACGACCATAGTGACACGGGACCTCAGAATTTTTTTAAAGGCCATATCTGAAAAACCCGTGAGTTTTACTTTTATCGAAGTGGTAAGTGGCACGCTAAAACAGATACATGTATACGTGTGTATATCCAGTTCTAACCAAACCTCATAAACCTGGGTCAGGGAGGGGGGGGGGGGTGATCCTTGAGTGAACGGGCTCAATTCATTGTTCAAACCTACAGTTCCACAACCATTAAAGCTGTGGAGAGTCAAGAGGTCAATAAATTAAGTTTTAATTTTGAAACAAGATAACGAACAACTACATTGTCGTGATTTAGAGCCCACAGGCACCGGAAGTGTCGATAGCTTGTACATACCCCCCCCCCCTCTTCCAGAATGAAATTATTTTATACAGAACCAAAATTATATTATATGTTATTTTCCCACCGATCATCCTCATAAGTCGTTCTGTATATGTACATATATTAGTATCTCACAAGTGGTCAACTCTAAAGCTTACAAACGGTACAAACTGACTATCCAGAACGACTATAAAATAATTTCATTCTGGAAGGGGGGATATATACATAAGATATACAAGATATACAAGCTATCCATACTGCAGGTGTCTATGTTAGAGCCTTGTATAGTATAGTCTGTTCTCTCACTGCTGCGACATTGACCGGCGCAATGCATCGAAGTAAATGTCGAGTATCAGTGGGCTATTTAGAGGAGTCCCCTTACAACACAAATTTTGAAATTATGTCCGTAAAACTTCAAATTTGGCATCCAAAATGGCTGAATATTTTGCCCAATACTTGATTGACATGCCCACCTCCCACATTTCGGAAACTCTGGATTCGCCACCGATCTATTATCAAAACTAACTGACTGGATGAAAGGTGAAGATAACGAACAGTGATCAATCTCATAACTCCTACAAGCAATACAAAATAGATAGTTAGGTAAACACGGACCCCTGGACACACCAGAGGTGGGATCAGGTGCCTAGGAGGAGTAAGCATCCCCTGTCGACCGGTCACATCAGCCGCAAGTTCTATATCCTGTTCAGGTAAACGGAGTTATCCGCAGTCAAAATCAGTGTGCCAAGAACGGCTTAACAATCGGTATGAAACACGTCAGACAGTATTTGATAATGCGTGGATATACTCTAAAACGCACTGTTTCATAACAAACAACATTATTCACATACCCCTCACCCCCTTCGGAAACCCTGGATCCAGTACTGATTTATTGAGAAAATGTACAGGTTAAACCAACTCGTTAGATAACGCATACTTAATAATTCACATGGTTATACTCAATAACATAACACACAGTGTTTTATGAGTTTTATTACATTAATATAACATGATTCATTGCAGCTGCCTGTACTGTACATCATACGTCACTGTAAAACATTGATACACATGAACAAATTATTGACCTTGGTAACATTGCAATCTTAAACGTCCTTATAAAACATTGATACACATGAATAATTGATTGACTTGGGTAACATTACAATATTATTTAGGACAAGATCAACTACACTAATTCTGAATAAGTCTTTGTATTCTGTAAATTGATGCTTGTTGAATCTTGTGTAAAGGATGTTGTTCTTGTGAAAACTGATAAGAGTTTAAGGCCCCCACATAGTCCCCACACACGTGTTGACAGATCCCCAGTATCTGATATGATATGTCTCTGAGGGGTACAGGGACATGGACCCCGACATCATAGAGTAGCAGAGTCTGGAGGTTCTGTAGAGCTTGGTGAGACTCTAGTGTATGACGTAATCTGTGGTGATTCAGTACTGACAACATGTGTAACATCACTAGAGGTGGGATGATTAATGCAGGCCAGCCATTCCTGTAACTGACTGTCTGTTCTAACAATAACTCATCAATGTAAATGTACTCACTGAATAGTTTAATGTTTCTCACTACAGCCTTTCTCATTTTATCACTCAGTGACACTCCCGTCATGGCGCGTCTGTACATCTCTACATTGACATTATTATACATAACATAGGGTACTGACATCCTCTCTTGTGTTCTCTGTAAACATCTCAGTGATTGTTCATACCTAAACGTTCTGTAGTAGTACATAGCTAGATACAATATATCTGACACATAACCTATCTGTGATGCTATCTTTAACATGTGACATACTTTATCAGATATAAATGTTACACCTTTGTTACACGGTCCTGCATACTGTGTTATGTACCACGCGGTGTTAATCAATACTGATGACGTTATCTTCTGAATGTTCACTATCTGATATGGCCCCTGTCTTTCACGGATGAATTTTTCTATTTCTATCATGTAATCCGGAAATTCTTTTATATCTAATACAGAGAAATTAATTTCATTTATTTCACTAAAAATATGTATGTCTAGTTTTACAGGGGATATCATGCTGTCTTCATCTGTTCTGATTACCAGTGTTTTGTTTAATATGGCTCTACTGAGGTAGGGTCTTATTGTGGGGCTTAATAAAAGACATGATATCCCCTTACAATACAGGTTATACACCTGATCAAACAATAAAGATTGGGCTGCCCCGGTCACTTTCACTCTAAACATGTTGTTTTGGGGAATAAAAAAATTTGGACATTCAGCTCTGTGTATCCAGCAAATGAGCAATTTAAAACACCGCCAAAAATTTGACAATAAATTACCGGGTGTCCATATCAAGGAGGCATCTTCCTGAATAACCCAAAATAGAATTGTTTTCATGAAATATGAACACAGAATAGGATTATTGATGACTTCTTTGAGAAATATCTTCAGAAGTCCGTAACACAAGAACTGGACGTGGTTCATTGAGTAAACTAGTTTTTGCTCTGCTTGAGAAAATGAAATCCTCCATTCATCTACCGTGTTATGATCACTACCTATGGGTACGACATGGGATCCGGAGCGTACAATATCATGTAAAACATCATCGGATGGCCAGCGTTTTTGTCGGCATCTCTCTATCCATGCTGAGGCTAATGTTGGCCAGTAATCGGACCCTAAACAGAAAGCATTGTCACATTCCAGTACTCCACCGAGAACATAAGATGCACAGGGTCCATGTTGTACACAGGACTGAAGTGCAGGATGTGAATTTCTATTGAAATCGGTAAAAGCCCCTCGAAACAAAACACTAGAAATATACTGTTCTCCATTTCGATTTACACACGAAGATCTCACATTAACACTATAGGAATCAGTGAGCAGCTTCAGTCTGGTAAATCCCGGTGGAAGATCTTCCCACTCCATCAGAATGACGGTGTGTTGTGGGACACGGTACAGACTGATCTGAGAGAGATCACAGATCACTTTATGATCTCCTGGCCAGAACATGCAATCTACGTCTGATGTCGGTAGTCTAAATCCCTCACGTTCACTGCCACTAGTCATTATGTGTAGTCCCTTCATTATATTCACTGATCTCCTCACCACCTCCGCGGTGTCCATCACGTCCCTCCTGATTCTCACTTCAGAGGGAGTTCCCACTTCACGACTCATTCCCACATAGACAGCTTCTGATAGACGGGGAATGTGGTCCATTCTGAGGCTACGTAAGAAAAAGTAATCATTTTTATATAAGTATGAAATCACCTTTTCAAACAACCCCTTAAAGCATGTTTAGTCTCGACTTATTTATCAACATATTTTAGACTTAAAATTCTATTATGTATTCTTTGTCAGTCAAAACTGTTTTCGATCACATTTCTAAACACAGTGACAAGAAATACAGGACATTTCATTCTCTCAACACTAGGTCCCTTACCCTCTCCACGTTTCCACGACCGAGGATTTTGGAAGCTTTAATGCAAAACAGCCCTATGTGATGTTTTTATTTGCTTTATAGTTTTCTTGACAAGAGAATTTTCATGTGCTTGTTCAGTCCACTTTTGTGACTGCCCCCCCCCCCCCCCCCCCCGTTAGTAAAACGACAGTACGTGCCTGCTGGGGTAACTATATTAATGATCGCAACGCAAAACTATTCATACTTTTACAGTATCCTGTCCTCAGTGCATTGTGGGAGATGGAGTGAATACTACTAAAGACCGACAGGCAGATAGATATTCAGATATATCCCGGTGCCGACACTGACATACAAAATACATTCATTGATTGATTATATCTTGTGTAACGTCCCTCTCGAGAAGTTTTCACTCATGTGGAGACGTCACCAATACCGGTGAAGGCATCTCCGAGGACCCGTGACATTCACACCTGATAACAAGCGTTTGGCGATGAAACTGTCACTAACTGTTTTAAGGTAGCTCACTACACAAAAGCTTATACTCTGTATGACACTACGTCAGAAGGTGGCGATTTAAATGTTTTGTTAAATTATTTGTATGGACCGATTCGTTTGTCTATCATTGTCGCTCAGTGGTTAAAGCATTGGGCTGTTGAAGCGCAGATCTCGAGTTCAAATATGTCAGACTTTTGTCAACATGTGTTGTGTTGAAGGTTTTTTTTTTTGTTGTTGGTTTTTTTTGAAAATCATGTTTTATCCAAATTTGCACATATTCCCCCTTTTTGGCGTATATAGATATTATATATCATCATATCTTCTATGATTAAACCAATTCATACTGATTTGAGAAACTATTTCGGGGTGTAGTGAGCAACCTTAACGACTTAGGTCTGTCGCGGCCGGGATTCGAACCCCGATCTTCCGTATGCAGGGCGAACGCTCTACCTCTAGACCACCGCGATCAATATACATTGACAAATGGAGTTTACGAAGAGGCTTACTTTTACAATCGACGACTGACTTTTACAATTTAAAGGGGCCAACTCCAAATATGAAAAAAATTGGGAGTCATATTTGCAAAATTCAAAGACTTGACAGCAATCATTTGCTGTATGTATATTGTTTAACGTCCCACTCGATAATTTTTCACTCATATGGGGTCGTGGTAGCTCAGTAGTAGAGCGTTCGCTTCATAACCGGGAGGTCGTGAATTCAAGCCCCGCTTGTGACTATCAAACCTAAGATTTATTGATTTAATATTGTTTAACGTCCCTCTCGAGAATTTTTCACTCATATGGCAAACCCAAGACTTGCTCCTTCGCCAAACGCTCGGCATTTAGAAGTGAGAATCACGGGTCGTTCAGGTATGACCTTAAAAACGGAGGTCCCGTTCCGCGGCATGCGTTGTCATGATAAAGAACCTTCACTACTACAGCACCGAGCGCAAAACATAGACCGGGTCTACATTTGTGATACTTCACCTACAGATGGTGACCTCTCAATATGAGTGAAAAATCTAGAGAGGGGCTTAAAAGCAACCAATCAATCATATGGAGATGTCTCTATTGCTGGTGAAGGGCTGAAAAATGTATACCATTATATAATCCAATAAAAGTTTATGTTTTGCAACTTACATATTTTATTTACACTAAAAATAAAATAAATTATTGATATTAATTCACCCTACTACAAACTCCCCCTTGTACGAAAATGACTTCCATGTCATTCAAGGAGTCCGTTGCAAGAAAATAAACAAATTCAATGTTGCTGATATACCAACACATTTTATTCAGCATATATATTGAATTAAGTGATCTTCATCTTTGCTGAAATAAAGAATATCTTTATAAAGTATAAGTCATGATACAATCAAGACCACACTGCAAGCATAAATGCATGCAAATTCAAATTTGATTAAAATTGGTGCACTGAAATCAAAACTCCAATATCTGCAATATATACAGTTCAATCAGAAATAAAGTCACTTCAGAAATTTAAAACATGTTTCACAACAAAATCTGTAGTTTCTGGTGAAATTGATGCGTTTGAAGTTGTTTTCAAGAAATTCAATATAAAGTCTGATTTTTCTTGCCACTTCATTTTATCAGATATGTTTGACTTGGTAATGAAATCACCTGAAGACATCCAATTTGGTGCTTGCCTAACTCTAGATGATCTTCTAGGGAGAATAGGTACTGTCTCATCCTCATCTGTAGCATCAGCATCATCACCAAAATCCTCCATCACCTCATTTGCTTCTGAATCCCTCTCTTCGGACTCATCCAGCTGTTCGGAAGCGCTTCCTTCTTCATGGATTGGTTCCTGGATATCATTGTTTTCAATATTGGTTGAAATATTGCTCTCAGATTCCATAACCAAAATCCTGCTGTCATCAGAAATTGTACTGATATTGTCCTCATCTCTGTCACCTTGAGGTTTAAGACGTGGAGTCACTGGTGTTGATATGGAATGTCTCGCTCTAGGTCTTGGAACAGGTATTGGGCGTTCTGAAATAAATCCAATAGGATACATTAAATTTCGATGTAATGTACGCTTCTTACCCTCTCCATTTTGTTTCTGCACAACATACACTGGAACCTCTGGATTAGGCTGAGACAAGATAATATATGGCATGTCTTCCCAATTATTGGCTAGTTTGTGTTTGCCCTCAAAATGCACTGTCCGTACTAAGACTCTGTCTCCCACTTCTAATACCGCTCCTCGAGATTTCTGATATCTGTCTTTCTGTTTATTTCTCATCTTCTCGGCTTCTCGAAATGCTAAGTCATAGGCTTGCAATAATCTCTCCCTGAGTTCTTTGACATACTTGGTCTGAGGTTTCCTACTTTTTTCCTTAACTAGTCCAAAAGCTATATCTATTGGCAAATTTGGTTCCCTTCCAAACATCAAAAGTATGGTGATTGACCAGTTGATTCATGTTTGATGCAGTTGTATGAATGAACTAATGTTGCTACATGAGACTTCCAGTTTAGTTTTTGATTTGGATCTAAAGTGCCTAACATGTTGAGTAAAGTCCTATTAAATCTCTCAGTCATACCATTTCCCATTGGATGATAAGGTGTTGTTCTCGATTTTTGGGATCCAATTAATTTACAGAGTTCTTTAATTAAGTTGCTTTCGAAATTTGCTCCCTGGTCCGAATGTATGCGTTTTGGAATTCCATAGTGAACAATGAATTGGTTAAATAAAACATCTGCAGTGGTTTTTGCTGTTTGGTTCCTAGTAGGATAAGCCTGTGCATAACGAGTGAAGCACTTTTATGTTAAGTTTGTGAGTAAAATGGCCGGAGTTTACACATCGATAAATTCTTCAAAAAGAATGTTTGATTCTTATAATTCCAATTCATTCACTTCATAAACAATTGCAAAAATTTGAATAGTTTCCTCGCACTATGTTATTTGTTTTCAGGCGTGTATGAATACATCGCGTTTTCGGATTTATTGATGTATAAACTCTTGTTCAGCTTTATTTTTGTCCAATCAAAACACTTGTAATAAATAACATTGGAATTATACATTAATAATGGTGATCTCCAAAAACAAAAGTTTTTGCAGCGTGAAAAGTTTTCACTCTCCAAACAAATTCTCACAAAAATAAATGCATGAAACACAGTTAAATATTGTTTACGAAGAATCTATTCTCCACTACCAAATCTAGAATATTTACTGATATCACACAAACAATCATTGTATAGTTATTTTAATCGTCATCAAATAATGTGCACTTATTTTTGATCGTCATCAAATAATGTGCATTCATCAAATTATGTTTACAGAGATAATGTAGATATCACCATAAATGATGGATACGGTAAGTTAATCTTTTTTAAATACTTAGTATCTGTCTTTTCGGAGAAAAAAATCTTCTTACTTATATTTCAAATATTACCATGCATAGTAGCATAAAAAATAAGAGATTGAACAGTGATCAATCCTATCATTGATTGATTGATTGATGTTTTCCGCCACACTGAACAAGTTTTCAGTTATCTGGTGGCGCCCAATTTTTATTGGTGGAAGAGAGAACCCAAATATAATGTACCTGGGAAGAGACCACCGACCTTCCAAAAGTAAACTGGGAAACTTTCTCACTTACTGGCGCAAGCGGGATTCGAACCCGCTCCGACCAGAGGTGAGAGGCCGTGTGGTTTTGAGCGCGATGCTCTAACCACTCGGCCATGGAGGCCCCTTCAATCCTATTAAAGCTGACGTGAATTAATAAATATAGTATAATTCTATATGTCCGCCATATTTCTCTGCTAATCCGCCATATTAGTTGGATATTCTATTGTTATATGTATCAGGGTTCGCATGGTATATAGGGGGACGAGCTTTGCTACGCTTCACTTCACATCAGTGTCTTCGATTTACCTGTGCGGGTAGCTTCGACAGGTAACACGTACATCTCTGATACTAATTTATAGGAAATCAAAAAGAAATGAAATCACGTTTTCGAACACCACGCAGTGCTAAAAATTACAATAAACATATTGTACAGTAGTAAATCATTCTAAAAGCTTTCGATAAATAAATATAGAATGCCTTTTCTTTACGTGAATGTACGTACATTTGCAGTGAATATGTCAAAACTATACAAAAAACGCGGAGAAATATTTCATCTATTATTTATTGATAAAATGGAATAAGCAAAGGGCATAAAATCTATACCATCCACACTTACTTCAAGCAAAATGCAAATACATAAATACTACTGTACTTCTGCACATGACATGTATGCTCGCCATGAATATGCATCGAATGGGGACGACTATTTACTTCGGTCTACTCGTAATATTTGTAAAGGATCGCAGATGTACGTGTACACTTGTCGAAAATACTCCTCTAAGTAGTAGTAAAACTCCCTTTATTTGCATAATCCATGAAACAAAACGATAAACTTCATTTGTATTACAACAGTAGATACCATTGTTCATTGTACAGACTGCGACACACTTTGCCCGTGCCGATCAGCTATCTTCAATCAGGGGAAGTATCAGAGTATATTATTTACCCTATATTGTGCATGAATCCTTATACTGTATGATTTACTGGTCAGAGAGAGAGAGAGGGGGGGGGGCAGTAAAACGTGTAAAGTGAGGACAAATTACACTATGAGGACAAATAAATGTCCTCACAATTACGTCCTCATAAATGTGACCTACAGCATGTGAAAGATGTAGATACAAAATATTAGCTTAGTGAGGACAAGTGGTGTTAGGACATGTCCTTACTAATATTCTCTCTCAAAAACCTTTTTTCCCCATAATTCAAAAGAGAGTATTAGATAAACTTTTATAGGTATCCCTATAGCTATACCTAACATAGAACTTTTTTGCCTTTAGAATAATATATGTGTGTATTCTCTTCTACACCGTGTGAGGACGTCCTCATTTAGTAGGTTTGGTCGGCTAGAGAGAGAGAGAGAGAGAGAGAGAGAGAATTCAACCGATGATCTTGTAATAATCGCGCTCTCGTTAATTCAGTAAAAGAGAACCGTAACTCAATATTGCTCTCATTGATTGATAATACAGATTTATTTGATTCATATTAATTAAATAATTGAAAATTAAATATATCTTTAAATAATGTTATTTTCAATTACTTGGCATTCAATAGATCTTATATATATCTATGTCATTTTGCGTTATTACATTCTGCGTTGAACTCGACGCAAATTGTACCAATGCAAAATGTAATACATGTAATTGAGTTTACCATGTTATGCGTTGTTATCAAGCACATAGAATCAAGGGGAGGGGACAAGAGTGGCTGTACCCCACCTTTAATAACAATATCCATTATTTGTTATTTTGTAATGCAAATAAAAGATATATTGGGTGACAACCCCCTCCCCCACTTGACCCCAGCTTGAAAGTTTTGATATAACAGTAGAAGACACACACCATCACCAATTAAGAAAATAAAGATATTATGAGCCACCCCATCCTACCCCCAACGATTGAAAAAAATGAAGTGTAGGGGAAATTATTGAGGCAGTCAAAGTAAAAGACTCTTTAACCCTTCACCCCCACATTAGGACTTTGAACATCGGACAAAACATCTTGGTTTGTTTGGGTTTTTTGTTTTATTTTATTGCTGTTTTCGTTCATCTTTTTAAATTATTATTTTGAATGGCAAGAAACTTTGAAGAATCCATTTTTCGATTTTTTTTCTTCCTGTTGTACCCCGTCCCCCATGAAAAATGACGATACATGGCTGGTTATTACATGTACATTTTGCTTTGCAACACGTGCATGCATACGAATTGTATGGTGTAGAATTGCACCCTTTACCAACTTTTCCTTCATCTACGCAGTGTAAGGAATGGTAAACCAAAATCACAAAACAAAATACATAAAGTCCAATATATATTTAAGCGTAGGAACTTCATTCACGAATACATAAATACATGTATTCAGAAAAATCGCATGCATGCATTGCAGGGCTATATAATATGTGTGTTTTAACGTTTTTGTAACATGCCACAATGATTACTTTCAGGCTTGAGTGTAATTTATTCATAAATATTTTCATTTCGTAGATCTGGCGCAATGGATATATACTGAAAATAGACATACCGCTGTGTACGTCGAAATTTCAAATTCAAATGTATTCGATAAGATGTTAGTATTCATAAATCAGTAAAATTCGTGTTGAGGTTTTATTTGATATGATACAGTGTCAATATATTGTAATGCATTACTAGGGTATGCAAAAGGCAAGAGTATAAACCTTTTCCTTTTTCATTATTAGTATCAATATCTATATGAAAACGAAAAAACACTATATAATTTATATCCGGATTCATATACCGATTTAGATATCAATAAAAACAAAGCTGCATAGTTTGGAGGAGGGGGTTCTAACGACTCTGAGGAAATTAAAAGAAGGAACCCCATATTTGCATTCAAACTAGATGTACTTCAAAATGAATTCATTTCTGCTCTGACTGAAAGCATGATTCTAAATTCGGGAACGAATCTTGCATACAAAATAATTAATAGGGGAACACATAAATTTGAGCTCCTTTGGAATTTAATGAAATGCAGGTATGCACCTTTCTTTCAACACGAATTGATATGTTATTTCAGGCACGTATACAGGGGGTTGGGGTTGGCCGGGAGGCTGGTCGGCTCTCCCACGTTTTTGACAATTTACTTTTTTCCGTTATTCTAACATACAAAGTCAGTATTTTCTACATGCTCAGTTCAAACTAATATTTTTTTTTTAGAAAAAAAAAAATTGTAATGCATTCAATTATAAGCATCAACTCCTGTAAGTTTCCAATATATTGTCATTCACAAATTTTTAAATAGTTGGAAATTTTCAATGCTTGTAAGCTTACATTTTAAATATATCCGTGATCAATTTCCTTTCCTTCTGTGAAATGATATATTGTACATTGAAGTAGGACGCTCTCTCTCTCTCTCTCTCTCTCTCTCTCTCTCTCTTGTTCAATCAATGAATATGGACATACAAAGACCGTAAATAATTATATGGTTCCCAAAGAGACAATAAAACTATATTTTCGTTTATATATTTCCTTTTATATGTGTCTTTGTGTAATCAACTGTTTATTATGGATTGCAAATGCAATACCCGCATTTTCACACAGGTGTATATTTCGATCAATATTCCCTTACTTGTATATCCAAGTTTGTATATGAAAATCGATAAATTTTTAATTGTGCACGCAATATAACCAACCAGATGCTCAGTGTATATGATTAGATTCCCGATTTCTATAAACTGCAAAACCTCGACCAGACAAGCATTCAATACAGAAAAAAAATTTCGACTCTGACATCTCCCCTGATTGAAGACACCCTGTTTGACATGGGTGAAGTGTGTCGCAGTCTGTATAATGGAATGACAACATGTTGTAAAGTTCTAACGAGATACAAATGGAGTTTATCATTTTGTTTCGTGGATTTATCAGAATAAAGAGAATCTAATATTTTCGGTAAGTGCACATCTCCGATACCTGTTGAGTAGACGTCCGTATTTGATACGTTTTGGTGGGTTTTTTTGTGGCGAATATGCCATGTGCATTACATATTATGCATATGGCATGCACCTGTATTTTGCAAGAATTGATATAAACAATATATTTTATGCTCTTTGCTTATTCCATTCTATCAGTATGTAATTGGGAAATGATTCTCCGCATTTATTTCATAAGAAACTGCAAATACTTGCATGCACTTGCAAGTATGCAAGAAAAAGCTTTTTGTTTGGGGGCATTTTTATCTAAATTATCTAAATTTTCAGAATGTTGCATTGGTATATAATAAATATTTTGTAATTTCAAGCAAAGCATAATGTTTTAAAGTGTGATTTTATTTGTTTCTCATTTCTTATATATTACTATCGGATGTGTACACTGGTCGAGTCCACCTAGAAAAATCACTCAGGTGTGACAATCAAATTTGGGGTATATACGGGTAGAGTAAATTAGGCTACCTAAGAGAAATATGGCGGATAAGATGAGAAAGGTGTACGTATTTATTAATTCATGTCAGCTTTAAGAATACAATGCATGCATTAGACGACGAAAAACAGATGATATTCCTTTTTAGGGAGTTTGCAAAATATGCTAAACATATCCTCGAATTTCAACAGATAGGTAAAACGTGATAGATTGTAATACATTCCCAGAATATGTTACTTATGAGCATTTCCATCGGAACACAATCCTGATCCCGATGAATAAACAACGTAAAATATAAACATTAATTTCTTTAAAACTTGTCCATTAAACGTTACAAAATTCGAACTTAATCTGTAGTTTGCCACCCTGAATTTTTTTTCAAATTAATCCACACAAGCATAACGGAAAAATCTGGACAACCAATTTGGGACAGCTGAGAGACAGAGGGACAGGCAGGCGGATGGAGAAGAAAGCTATAGTCCCCTTCGGTTTTACAAACCGGTAGGGGACTAATAAGCTAAGACTAATTATTTTGACGCACATATATGTTTTATAAGCTTTTAGAATAAAGTTAGATAGCATACAAAACTATCTGAATCGAAATGCATATATTGTAATATATATATATATAAAGCACTAGAATGACCAACGACATGAACAATTGGAATTGTCAAATTTTCGGGACAACCTGTCCCTTCGTCAGGACGTGAAAGGATTACATTATGGAGAAAACACAAATATAATTAACAATAGGCACTAAACCTACACTACAAAACTAGCTAAACACTTTTCCAGCGGACTACATGTTGCAGGCTTTGTTATTAACTCAAAAAAGAATAACAATCAGGGTGTCTGGTCACCGTGGTATCAGTCGGTAAAGTGTGAATAAATTAATGGACGAACTAACTGGACGAAGGGACAGGTTGTCCCGAAAATTTGACAATTCCAATTGTTCATGTCGTTGGTCATTTTAGTGCTTTATATAATTATTTTCCCTGACCATTGTATCTATTTAATATAGATCCGACAGTTTTGGATACTGAATGATGTTGGTTCTTCAGTGCTTTATATATATATATATATATATATATATATATATATATATATATCCAAATTGTGTTTTTAAAAAAAATCACAGTGTCCGGTATAAAATATTAAAAGAAATAGAATAAACAGTACACAAAGTTAAAAATTTAACGCAAGCGCTTTCATTTTATAATCCTCAGGCGTTACATTTTAAAATGTAACGCCTGAGGATTATAAAATGAAAGCGCTTGCGTTAAATTTTTAACTTTGTGTACTGTTTATTCTATTTCTTTTAATATATATATATATATACACTATTTCAGATCCCTAGAAAACAACATTATAGTGTAAATCAGCTATCTTATTAAATTTGAATACAAAATTGACTTGTATTCTTTATTTGTCCTTCTATGGATAATGAATTGCAAAGTATTCTGATTGCGTTATTTTACAAGCAGTAAACGAATACATGTCATGTTTCATGATTTGAGTCGTGTCATGGAAATATGTTTCTCCTACAGATGGATTGGTCATAGATTCATCTTTCCTTAAACGAACATCGGACAAAAACGGCATCAAATGCAGTATGCGCAGCTGTCTGAATTAATAGGTTTGCTACGTGTTTACTGCGTGTGTAACTGACTAAACAAAATAGCCACAATCTACCTGTGTTTAAATCTCTCAGACGTCCCCTATTTTTACACTCTTATTGTATGCCTCATTGTTACTGTGCACATGCCTGATTGAACAAATTTACTACGATATACTTGTACACGACAGGTGATTCTGAAATCTCTAAAGTGTCCCCGTTTTCCATCTCGAATGTATACCTCACTTTTACTTAATTGAATACCTTATTTACACAGGAAATCTGTGGGGGCAAGTTCACAGCTTTAAATCCGCTTGTCTTAAAAGTCAGGATCGACAAAACTTTTACAAGATCTGTCATTAGATTCTTAAGATCTGACTAATGATAATCGTATTAAAAATACAGCAGTACTGTTGCACAAAATTATCCTTTAAGAAACTTAGAGCGTTGTTATACTCATTATTTTGTAAAATACAGTTTTCTGTTATCGTTTTTATACTGCATGGGTAGCGCTTTCATATTTTGTATATAATTTCTTGATTACAACATTTCATTATTTCGCGGGCTTTGATCTCGTGAACTTACAATTTCACCTACTTTTTTAGATATCAGGATTATTCAATATTTCCTGAATTATTCAAGTTCTATAAAATGTTCTTTCCTTCCACGTATGTATACGAAAACAAAACTAATGGGGCCTTCTACCTAAGTTTTCAAAACCATGTCGCCTGGGTTAACGTTTCGGGTCCTAGGGGTGGGGGTGGGGTGGGAATGCCGCAATATACAATTAAAACCATTTAATCCTAGAAAGACCATTTTCATTACTTCCACAATACTGGAAAGTATACTGAATACACTTAAACTACATGTACATAAATTGTGCACTGTATAATCCCTGGCCAGATCAGGATTCCAGACTTATATGACTATTAAGTCTAAATAGTGTAAATGTATTCAATCTTAGATTGCCCATAACTCCCTTCAACAACTGTCATGTAATTTTGACATATTTGTACTAAGAGTCTCCTTTGCGACGATTTTACAAAGTACAGAAAACATGCATTGTACAAAAATGTCTCGATCCACAACAATGTTCTGTCTAGTATCCGTAAAACAGACACTTACATCCACAACAATGTCCTGTCTAGTATCCTTAAAACAGAAACTTACATCCACAACAATGTCCTGTCTAGTATCCGTAAAACAGACACTTACATCCACAACAATGCCCTGTCTAGTATCCTTAAAACAGAAACTTACATCCACAACAATGTCCTGTCTAGTATCCGTAAAACAGACACTTACATCCACAACAATGTCCTGTCTACTATCCTTAAAACAGACACTTACATCCACAACAATGCTCTGTCTAGTATCCTTAAAACAGAAACTTACATCCACAACAATGCTCTGTATAGTATCCGTAAAACAGACACTTACATCCACAACAATGTCCTGTCTAGTATCCTTACAACAGACACTTACATCCACAACAATGTCCAGTCTAGTATCCTTACAACAGACACTTACATCCACAACAATGTCCTGTCTAGTATCCTTAAAACAGGCACTTACATCCACAACAATGCTCTGTCTAGTATCCGTAAAACAGACACTTACATCCACAACAATGCTCTGTCTAGTATCCTAAAAACAGACACTTACATCCACAACATTGTCCTCTCTAGTATCCTTAAAACAGAAACTTACATCCACAACAATGTCCTGTCTAGTATTCTTAAAACAGGCACTTACATCCACAACAATGCTCTGTCTAGTATCCTTACAACAGACACTTAAATCCACAACAATGTCCTGTCTAGTATCCTTACAACAGACACTTACATCCTCAACAATGTCCTGTCTAGTATACTTACAATAGACAGTTACATCCACAACAATGTCCTCTCTAGTATCCTTACAACAGACATTTACATCCACAATAATGTCCTGTCTAGTATCCGTAAAACAGACACTTACATTTACAACAATGCCCTGTATAGTATCCTTAAAACAGAAACTTACATCCACAACAATGTCCTGTCTAGTATCCTTAAAACAGAAACTTACATCCACAACAATGTCCTGTCTAGTATCCGTAAAACAGACACTTACATCCACAACAATGTCCTGTCTAGTATCCTTAAAACATACACTTACATCCACAACAATGCTCTGTCTAGTATCCTTACAACAGAGACTTACATCCACAACAATGCTCTGTTTAGTATCCTTAAAACAGACACTAACATCCACAACAATGTCCTGTCTAGTATCCGTAAAACAGACACTTACATCCACAACAATGTCCTGTCTAGTATCCATAAAACAGAGACTTACATCCACAACAATGCTCTGTCTAGCATCCTTAAAACAAAAACTTACATCCACAACAATGTCCTGTCTAGTATCCTTAAAACAGGCACTTACATCCACAACAATGCTCTGTTTAGTATCCTTACAACAGACACTTACATCCACAACAATGTCCTGTCTAGTATCCTTACAACAGACACTTACATCCACAACAATATCCTGTCTAGAATCCTTACAATAGACACTTACATCCACAACAATGTCCTGTCTAGTATCCGTAAAACAGAGACTTACATCCACAACAATGCTCTGTCTAGTATCCTTAAAACAGACACTTACATCCACAACAATGCTCTGTCTAGTATCCTTAAAACAGACACTTACATCCACAACAATGTCCTGTCTAGTATATCTTACAACAGGCACTTACATCCACAAGAATGCTCTGTCTAGTACCCTTACAACAGACACTTTAATCCACAACAATGTCCTGTCTAGTATCCTTACAACAGACACTTACATCCACAACAATGTCCTCTCTAGTATCCTTACAACAGACACTTACATCCACAACAATGTCCTGTCTAGAATCCTTACAATAGAAACTTACATCCACAACAATATCCTGTCTAGTACCCTTAAAACAGTCACTTACATCCACAACAATGCTCTGTCTAGTATCCGTAAAACAGACACTTACATCCACAACAATGCTCTGTGTAGTATCCTAAAAACAGACACTTACATCCACAACATTGTCCTCTCTAGTATCCTTAAAACAGAAACTTACATCCACAACAATGTCCTGTCTAGTATTCTTAAAACAGGCACTTACATCCACAACAATGTTCTGTCTAGTATCCTTACAACAGACACTTTAATCCACAAAAATGTCCTGTCTAGTATACTTACAATAGACAGTTACATCCACAACAATGTCCTCTCTAGCATCCTTACAACAGACACTTACATTTACAACAATGCCCTGTCTAGTATCCTTAAAACAGAAACTTACATCCACAACAATGTCCTGTCTAGTATTCGTAAAACAGACACTTACATCCACAACAATGTCCTGTCTAGTATCCTTAAAACATACACTTACATCCACAACAATGCTCTGTCTAGAATCCTTACAACAGACACTTACATCTACAACAATGTCCTGTCTAGTATCCTTAAAACATACACTTACATCCACAACAATGCTCTGTCTAGTATCCGTAAAACAGAGACTTACATCCACAACAATACTCTGTCTAGTATCCTTACAACAGACACTTACATCCACAACAATGTCCTGTCTAGAATCCTTACAATAGACACTTACATCCACAACAATGTCCTCTCTAGTATCCTTACAAAAGACACTTACATCCACAACAATGCCCTGTCTAGTATCTTTAAAACAGACACTTACATCCACAACAATGTCCTGTCTAGTATCCTTAAAACAGGCACTTACATCCACAACAATGCCCTGTCTAGTATCCTTAAAAAAGGCACTTACATCCACAACATTGCTCTGTCTAGTATCCTTACAACAGACACTTACATCATCAACAATACTCTGTCTAGTATCCGTAAAACAGAGACTTACATCCACAACAATGCTCTGTCTAGTATCCTTACAACAGACACTTTAATCCACAACAATGTCCTGTCTAGTATCCTTACAACAGACACTTACATCCACAACAATGTCCTGTCTAGTATCCTTAAAACATACACTTACATCCACAACAATGTCCTGTCTAGTATCCGTAAAACATACACTTACATCCACAACAATGTCCTGTCTAGTATCCGTAAAACAGACACTTACATCCACAACAATGTCCTGTCTAGTATCTGTAAAACAGACACTTACATCCACAACAATGTCCTGTCTAGTGTCCATAAAACAGACACTTACATCCACAACAATGCTCTGTCTAGTATCCCTAAAACAGACACTTACATCCACAACAATGCTCTGTCTAGTATCCTTAAAACAGAAACTTACATCCACAACAATGTCCTCTCTAGTATCCTTAAAACAGAAACTTACATCCACAACAATGTCCTGTATAGTATCCATAAAACAGAAACTTACATCCACAACAATGCTCTGTCTAGTATCCTTACAACAGACACTTACATCCACAACAATGTCCTGTCTAGAATCCTTACAATAGACACTTACATCCACAACAATGTCCTCTCTAGTATCCTTACAACAGACACTTACATCCACAACAATGCCCTGTCTAGTATCCTTAAAACAGACACTTACATCCACAACAATGTCCTCTCTAGTATCCTTAAAACAGGCACTTACATCCACAACAATGCCCTGTCTAGTATCCTTAAAACAGACACTTACATCCACAACAATGTCCTCTCTAGTATCCTTAAAACAGGCACTTACATCCACAACAATGCCCTGTCTAGTATCCTTAAAACAGGCACCTACATCCACAACATTGCTCTGTCTAGTATCCTTACAACAGACACTTACATCCACAACAATGCTCTGTCTAGTATCCGTAAAACAGAGACTTACATCCACAACAATGCTCTGTCTAGTATCCTTACAACAGACACTTTAATCCACAACAATGTCCTGTCTAGTATCCTTACAACAGACACTTACATCCACAACAATGCTCTGTCTAGTATCCTTACAACAGACACTTACATCCACAACAATGTCCTGTCTAGTATCCTTACAACAGACACTTACATCCACAACAATGCTCTGTCTAGTATCCGTAAAACAGACACTTACATCTACAACAATGTCCTGTCTAGTATCCTTAAAACATACACTTACATCCACAACAATGCTCTGTCTAGTATCCGTAAAACAGAGACTTACATCCACAACAATGCTCTGTCTAGTATCCTTACAACAGACACTTACATCCACAACAATGTCCTGTCTAGAATCCTTACAATAGACACTTACATCCACAACAATGTCCTCTCTAGTATCCTTACAACAGACACTTACATCCACAACAATGCCCTGTCTAGTATCTTTAAAACAGACACTTACATCCACAACAATGTCCTGTCTAGTATCCTTAAAACAGGCACTTACATCCACAACAATGCCCTGTCTAGTATCCTTAAAAAAGGCACTTACATCCACAACATTGCTCTGTCTAGTATCCTTACAACAGACACTTACATCATCAACAATACTCTGTCTAGTATCCGTAAAACAGAGACTTACATCCACAACAATGCTCTGTCTAGTATCCTTACAACAGACACTTTAATCCACAACAATATCCTGTCTAGTATCCTTACAACAGACACTTACATCCACAACAATGTCCTGTCTAGTATCCTTAAAACATACACTTACATCCACAACAATGTCCTGTCTAGTATCCGTAAAACATACACTTACATCCACAACAATGTCCTGTCTAGTATCCGTAAAACAGACACTTACATCCACAACAATGTCCTGTCTAGTATCTGTAAAACAGACACTTACATCCACAACAATGTCCTGTCTAGTGTCCATAAAACAGAAACTTACATCCACAACAATGCTCTGTCTAGTATCCCTAAAACAGACACTTACATCCACAACAATGCTCTGTCTAGTATCCTTAAAACAGAAACTTACATCCACAACAATGTCCTCTCTAGTATCCTTAAAACAGAAACTTACATCCACAACAATGTCCTGTCTAGTATCCATAAAACAGAAACTTACATCCACAACAATGCTCTGTCTAGTATCCTTACAACAGACACTTACATCCACAACAATGTCCTGTCTAGAATCCTTACAATAGACACTTACATCCACAACAATGTCCTCTCTAGTATCCTTACAACAGACACTTACATCCACAACAATGCCCTGTCTAGTATCCTTAAAACAGACACTTACATCCACAACAATGTCCTCTCTAGTATCCTTAAAACAGGCACTTACATCCACAACAATGCCCTGTCTAGTATCCTTAAAACAGACACTTACATCCACAACAATGTCCTCTCTAGTATCCTTAAAACAGGCACTTACATCCACAACAATGCCCTGTCTAGTATCCTTAAAACAGGCACCTACATCCACAACATTGCTCTGTCTAGTATCCTTACAACAGACACTTACATCCACAACAATGCTCTGTCTAGTATCCGTAAAACAGAGACTTACATCCACAACAATGCTCTGTCTAGTATCCTTACAACAGACACTTTAATCCACAACAATGTCCTGTCTAGTATCCTTACAACAGACACTTACATCCACAACAATGCTCTGTCTAGTATCCTTACAACAGACACTTACATCCACAACAATGTCCTGTCTAGTATCCTTACAACAGACACTTACATCCACAACAATGCTCTGTCTAGTATCCGTAAAACAGACACTTACATCCACAACAATGTCCTCTCTAGTATCCTTACAACAGACACTTACATCCACAACAATGTCCTGTCTAGTATCCTTAAAACAGACACTTACATCCACAGTTTTGACAAATATCACAATCGGTTATCAATAAAAATTTATTGAATGACTGACTCCTCACTATTTTTTGAGAATTCTTATGAATGAGAAGAATATAAAAGCTTCAAGTTATGAGTAGAATCCATCTACCGAATGAAGAACCTCCCGCCTCACACGTGCAATTAAAATAATCGGTACCTGGTGGGGAAAGGTTTCGTATTTGACCTGCTCTTAAATTTGTAATCTTTTTAAAAGAATTTTGAGATTGATCACTGCTTGTTAATATCACCTTTTCATGTACCCTACCCCCCTTTTTGATTTTGAAAATAAATTCTTCGACGTGTCTGCAGAACGTAAAAATTATACGGTGCAAATTTTGATGCACCAGATGCGCATCTCGACAAATAATGTCTTGTCAGTGATGTTCAACCTGAAATATTGGAAAACCGAAATATTTCATTTTATTAATCATCTGAGTAGAGCATATTTTGTACTATAATTCCTATTCTTTTTCACATAAAAAGTTGATTGTTTTTAAATTTATGTATGGGGTAATTCATTGTGTCAACACTTATCGAATTTCGCTTTAAATGGCTGTATCTTCTTCATAAGATAGTTTTTATTTCAAGGATAACTAATTTTGTTATTAGAACTTCGTTACTAGCTTGAAAATACGGATGTATATTTAATTGTTGTTATAAAATTTAGAAATTCATTTCAAAATTAAGGATTATCTCTCTCATGCATAGCTCTGAACCTTAGACGAATTTGACTCCAGTCTTTGGCACTCAGTTTTCTTTTTAGCTCTTACAAGTTTATTGTTATTTCTGATTTCCAAAACTTCGGCTTGAGCATCACTGAAGATACATTATTTGTGGAAATGGGCACCTAGTGCATTAAAATTGGTATCGTGGAAGTTTTGAATAATTTACCTGGAACAAAAATCCAGCAATGTTTTCAAAAATATCTAAGATGTTTAACAGCATTTTGCACAATATTGAAGAAGGCAACAATGTCTACGTTAGCGTTTTAAATAAGTCGAACGCTTTTGACACAGTTTGGAGACATGGTCTTTCTTATATATGTGTATAACAGGCAATCTTTGGTCAACTATTGACGATTGGCATACAGACACAATCATTGTCAATCAAGCTAGGTCCAGTCCAATTGGTT
Organism: Ostrea edulis; assembly: GCF_947568905.1. Lineage (NCBI taxonomy): Eukaryota > Metazoa > Mollusca > Bivalvia > Ostreida > Ostreidae > Ostrea > Ostrea edulis. Next base: position 53,591,728 of record NC_079171.1, read on the forward strand.
TTATAGGGTATGCGGCAAGGTGGAGTCTTGTCATCTTTTTTATATTTTGTATATAGCAATGAACTTACCATTCACCTTGAAAAATCTTGCATAAATCTGGTACATTTAGTATAATCAGCAATCGCTTATCAATAACAGACGATATCGCGTGTATGAGGGATCGCACACGCTAGATATTTCATGAGTATACTCTAGGAATGTGGAGTTTTCGTCAAATGCCCCCAAAACCGTGCAAACTAGAATTCCATACCAATGTTTACAAACGTTTTAAGGATTGTACTTGGAAATTAGGTGACACTGCGATTCTTTTCTCTATAAACCTATAATCCTCTGAAAATAATTATCAACAATATACTTAAATTCATAGAATTCTGTCAGCATGCCAGAAAGGATAAATACCATAATACGCATTTAACGTTATCTGGGATCGAATTATCTTAACCCGCTAACTTTATCACACCGTTATAAGTAAGTGGCGCTACCCACAGTTCTCTACGGCCGTGAGTTATGGAATAATCTTTCTGCAACGGACTGTCAAGGGTTTAATTTTTTTTTCAACACTTTATTTCTGAAATTGCACAAAACCTTACTACAACGACGAGATTGGATATGTGTGAAATTCCTATCAAATCCGAAATAGGTGTATTTACACTGTTCTTTCTCGGACGAATACGTCATATGGATCCTCGCTCTCTTCTAGATATCTGTTTTACACGTCTATATATCCAATACAAAACGAGGGTTCATTTATGACGTCATCATCGTAGATGGAGTTTATTCAATGTCCAAAACTGTGAATACTAAAATTCCGTGCCCAAGCGTGCAAACTTCAAAAGTGTTGTACAAGGAAATTAGATATAACGATTCTTTGCTCTTACATCTTTGGGAATCATTATCAACAATACACTAATACTCTTAGATAGATTTTTTTCAGTATATCGAAAAGGACAAAAATCATACTACGCACTTAACGTTACATGATCAATACAGTGGCACTACAGATAATTATCTACAGTTGTGAGTTATGGAATGGTCTTTGTGTAGAGGAATGCCAACTACAAAACATTCCCACAACAACTAGATCAGATATTTGTAAAGGTCTCTTCCATGTAATTCCTATCAAATCCGAAATAGATGTCTGCAAACTGTTACTTCTTGGACAACTTTGTCACATCGATCCTCGATCTCTTGCAAAGACCTTTTTTGACACGTCTGTATTTATTCTTGAAGGACATTTCAAATAAATTAGGGCTCATTTCTGATGTCATCAATATTTTATCCATCAATAACCTTACTTCTTACTTACAAACCTGGCTGGGGAAAAGTTTATTTCCATCGAAACATTCAAGGAAATGATTGTACGATCCGCAGTGTCTACACAATGTAAAACACAACAAACCCATAGAATGATACACTCCAATGGTTTTCACAGTTTCCAATTTATCGTCAAACATCCCGACCTCTGTTTCATTTGGACTATTCCCGTTTGGATCATATGGAATCACCTTGTGTAAATCTGTTTGTAAACTCCAAGGTGATCCCCTAAACCAACGCGAGATCCCTGCCGATTCTATGACGTCATCTTCCTAGATATTTTCAAACACATTACATGTTTCTGCTCACTGACCTTAAATTAACGCAACTCCTGGTTGAGTGAAATATCAAACAATCTTGATATATCCCCTCTTTGCGATATGACCAATGATGAAATGTTTCTTTTTCTTGTTGGACGTAATTTCTTTAGGTGAATTCCAGAAACAGGCATACGATATCATTAAGTCTTTAATTTTCGCTATATTAGAAACGCAGCTGCATGCTATAACCGGGCTCTTAATTAACTTGAGCCATAACTTCATAAATTTGTGAACACTTTATTTCCCTTTTTATTGTATTCCTTCCTTTTTTATTATTCTTCATTCTGTCATTTATATGGCATGATTTGGTATTCGGTTTAGTATGTTTCAATGTATCATTCTTATTTGTATGCATTTCTTATACACTTGAATATAATTGCATAATCTTCACATGAGAGAAATAACGCATGACTGACTGACTGAATGAATGAATGACGACGCCCCGCCCCCTTTCATACTACACGCAATCCAACACTGTATTTTTAAAGCTCAAAATAAAGGTATGCACATAATCGGTGTACACAAAAAATAGTTATTAGCGTTTTAAAAGTCAATCGTTGTCAATACGATACATGTCGTTATCACGAAAATCAATACTCGAGCTCTGTCAAATAAGGTAGTAAGGAATCAACTTAAAGTAATATCCAACTCTGAAGTTTTATCTTTATCTGAAAAAGCACGTAGTACACGATCAACAAGGCTAATCGATTTATCCTGATTTATTTTTATTTCAACTGTAAGAATAGCACATATACTGTTTAATCTGGATCACCCCAACGTTTGTATAAACGCCGACTCGAGAGTAGCTAGGATATAGACAAACGTTGGGATGATACAGACTATATTTTGTTTTGACAACGCCTGTTTATTGGGCGTGTTCTTAACACCCGGATGTCTAGACGTAGAACAGCTGATTGACTCTTGTTGGCCTGTAGAGGTATTTCTTGAAGTTTAGCATTGATTTTACTTTCAGTAAACGTTTCATATTTCTTTTGTTTTATTTGTTTTTATTAGTGATGGTCTTTCAAACTCTCAAATAGGCAGACAGGTCAATTCACTAATCAATAGAGACAGAAATTCTTTTTCTCTTTAATACCTAATTCACACACACCCTTCTTGTACAATCAGAATATAGGTAACAAAGAAACAGGGATGGGGTATATTATGGTATATCTGTACATCTGTGCAATGCATTTAAAATATACGTCTACTACTAGTAGTTCGAATATCTCTCTCTCTCTCTCTCTCTCTCTCTCTCTCTCTCTCTCTCTCTCTCTGCTTATAATATCTTGAATTTGTTGTAAAGAAGACTTAAAGATTGAACTTACAGTGAAATATATGAGAAACATAATTTTATAACTTCCCTTTCACGTGGAAGTCTTTTATTGATACATGTAGTTCCGCTACATGACTACGAATGGTTGTTGATACAGTATGAGGAAATAAACTGTGTGTATACACCTATTTTTCCACGTTGACTTCAGATTTTCCTTTAGACGTAACCTAAGTTTTCTCGAGTTATAAAATAATTATTGTTTTTTACGTTGCATAAGACTTTAATGATATGTTTTTAAAGCATTAATTCAAATACATGTATACACATGCATCATGTTGCGGACAGATTAAGTCTTACATTGCAAATAATAACGTTTTTTGTATTTTTCAGGATCAACTTGATAACAAAATGCCAAAATTTTACACAAGGAAGGCTGGCGATCAACAAATGTTTCGCGCACTAAAAATGATTTAATTGTACCTGTAAAATTAGCGATTCTTCATCCAAAGGAACTGATAAACGACAACAAATATGGATTTATTATTGTGTAATGCACTATAGTGAATCGCATTGGAAAAGTTAATAAATAATTACAAGTGTTCAGCGATGTCCAACCGGTACACACCAACAAACGATACGACGAACGCCGCACGAGTCAGTTTACTGATCGGTGGCCCATGCAGACAATTATTCCGAGATATTTTCCGTGAGGAAGTGTCGGACATACAATTTCCCGCTAAATTAAAAGACAACGAAATAAAGAAGATACTCTACCACAAATCAGGACTAAGCAAGTCCCAGAAGATCATTCTTTACCCACCAAACGGACGTTTCAATGCCAGTTATGATATCTTAGATTTATCATTGTTGTATTCATTGATAAGAAATTTATCTAAACACCAACCGCATAAAAAGGGCTGGGGTGAAATTCCTGATCATTCCGACCGGTCTGTCTCTGCAAATATTGATAGAATCAGAGATATTAGGAACAAGCATTGCGGACATGCCGTCGACTTCACCCTCTCCGATACAGAATTTAGCCAGATCTGGGGGGAATTGGCAGTTTGTATCAATGAACTAGAACAAACCATTACTGGAGGATGCACAACTTACACAGAGGCTGTGAAACATCTGGAAACTGTGGATATGGACCCAACACGAAGTGCCGAATACTTGCAAAAAATCAATAAACAGCAACAAACTATTGAGGACTTAAAAGGTAAGGTGTTTTGAACCATAGTTGGAATATGATGGCGGTAATTTAGCTATGTGCTTTAATTGGGCTTTAAAAAATTGAGAGTGAATGAACATTTCGAAAATAAAAAATAATTGCGGTGTACATTTTAGGATACCATAGTTGTGTGAGAACCGTTCTTTAGGACAAGCCTTTTCGAATATTCGGGTATTTCAGAAATTGTAATGTATTTTGAACTTTGTAGATATCCCATTAATTTTCCTTCTTTCACAAAGTTTCCATCCATTTTGACAATAAAGAACAGCTGTCTATCTTGATGCTATATTGTAGATAGGCCAGTAACGATTCTGGCTACTTAAAGGTGAAGTTTATCTAACTTTTTCAGAGCAGATACTAAGATACCGTGCATTAATGCGTTCTCCAGAATAGGTCATATAAACGTTATGTATATACGTGATGGTGTTTTGCGATTATTCTAATCATTGGGTTTTTTAAAGTCCTAGTGCTCTGTGAGTGTTTTAATGTGTGAAGACCAATTCATGTTATTTGACAAAGTTTATGACGATCGCGGTAGCTCAGTGTTAGAACGTTCGCTTCGTAAACGGGAAGTCGTCAGATCGTGCCATGGCCGCGTCAAACGTAACACGTAAGCCTAGGTAGTGATTGCTCTTTCGCCAAACGCTCGGCATTTAGAAGAGAAAATCACGGGTTTTCGGATATTAAAAACGGAGGTCCAGTGTTGCTGCAAGCATTGACACATTAAACAATCCTCACTGCTACGACCCTGAGTACTAAACACAAGTCAAATTTTGTGTTACTCCGCCTGCAGATGGTGACGTCTCAATATGAGTGAAATATTCTCGACAGGACGTAAAGCAAACAACTTTCCTTAATATTTGTGGATATGAACGATTTTTGAATAAAAAAAATTTGAAATATCAACAAGATGATTTGTAATTTCTCTTGCATATGCTTGCTCATTGTACGCTATCTTTTGACATTTTTCATGTTAATTTTGATTTATATACCGAATTTAGAAATGTGTTCCTTTATTTTTCTCACATTGCGTGTGTATTGATCTTCCATAGATATTGATGCTACTGTAAGGGACCTAATCAATGAGCAGAAAACGATGCAACTGAAGATTGAGCGGGAGCAATTTGAATTAAAATCAAAACAGATAGAACACGACAGAAGAATTGCACTGCTTGGTGAGTCAAAGTACATTTTTTCAATTGATTTTTGTTCTACTGATTCTTTTTTAAAGACCCAAATAAAACACGGAAGGGTTTCTTCACGGATCACTGGATGTGGGTCATTGCTATTTACCTGGCCAAGAGATCAGGGTGTTATGTATACGTTTGATGTACACAGGAAGGGTCTCAAGGCCGTCTGCAGTGTTTCTGTGGTCACAGTGTTTGTATAATGGTTGTATCCCTATGGCTAGATGACACACAGTCTACACCACCCCCTGTTTCTCTCTTTTACTCTCAGTCATTGGCTCAATGAATAATTTCTTTTATAGATATAGAGGTATCATAAATTAATGATATAAATTATTTCAATAAGTTACAAGTTTTAGAAATTAATGGACAAATCATTGTTTGATTTCTGATTGTGTAATTTATAATACATGTATATAGATTGGGGGGTGGGGTACAATTATATTAAAAATTAAGATTGCGTTGTTCAGGGGTCTTTTTAAAAACAATTGAATTACGAGAAAGTAGCAGTTGTGGACAGGTCTATGCTATCAAAACTCTACAATACAGATCTTCCTCAAGATCTAAAGAATGCTTGTAGATACTGGCTGTTATTGTTATCAAAACACCTCTCTTGGGCAGCTCTAGACCACAGTTTCTGCAGATGTCACTCCACCTGAGATCTATTGTTAAATGTTGGATTGACAGACGGCTAACAATTTGGGATGTTAACTTACAGTTGGGTCTTTAAGTGTTTGTATAACTCTACATCGTCATAATGGCTGATTTCCTTTTGAAACGGATGGAAATATGAATATTAGCAATATTTGTCTATTCATTTAAAAAGCTGAGTAGGTTAGCACGTAGATCGTTGAACTGTAGATCGCGGGTTCAAGTCCACCAGGTGTTTTATTTATTTTTTTAATTGCTTTCAACGAAAGCTTCATTTATTTGACTAATTAAAGTAAATTTGAAAATTTTCAATTTTAAGATATTATTGTACATATCCTCCACATTTCATCCATATCAAATTTCTCTGGTGTAGCATACCTCCTTAATTCCTTTTTCCAACTCGTTATCTGCCATTATATTTGCTATATAAGGTGATATTAAATCATGTACTTTTCTATGACACAAAAATGACAGTGAACAATGAGTATGTATCAAACTGTATTTCGATTCTTATCATTTACAGAGATAAATACTAGACAGGAGCGGGAAATTGTTGAAGGTATGTACTTAATTGTATATACGTGTCCATGTCTGTGTACTTGTTCAAAGATAATATGTAGGCGATTCCTTGACCATTAATTTTAATTCCTCTGACTTCAAGACCCTAGTTTATCTTCTTCTTCACACACAAAGCATCGAATACTTTCTAATAATATGATAATCTATCAGTAAAATATGTTGCACAAAATAATATCATGTATCAACACTTAAAAAGGTAGACATTTATTCTACACTCAGTCCAAGGCAACAAAATCTAATCACTCATAACAGATTACAAAACCAGTTCTATGAGACAAGGGTTTCGAAATTTTTATCGCCGAATACTTCAACACATTTACGTCCCTTGGGGATCCGGGTTAGAATAAGTCCTCAGTATCCCTTGCTTGTCTTAATGGCGACTAAATGGGGCGGTCCTTCGGATGAAACCCCAAACACCGAGGTCCCGTGTCACAGAAGGTGTGGCACGATAAAGATCCCTCCCTGCTCAAAGGCCATAAACGCCGATCATAGGCCTAAATTTTGCAGTCCTTCACCGACAATGGTGACGTCTCCATATTAGTGGAAAAGGAAAGGGGTATTAAACAACATACAATCAATCAATCAATCAATCAATCAACACAACTACATTGTAGCTTCGGTAATCTCTATATCTATCTATCTACCTATTTATGTATCTAAATATATTTATCTATCTAGATCTCTATCTGTAATCATCTATCTATCTATCTATTTACATATCTATCTATTTATCTGTACGTATGTATCTGTATTTTTATCTATGTAAAACTTATACGGTACCAATTTTTGATGCATCAGATGCGCATTTCAACAACAAATGTCTCTTCAGTGATGCTCAAGCCGAAAGTTTTGAAATCCGAAATAACAGTAAACTTGTAGGTCCTAAGAACTATTTTAGGGGAAAAAAGAGTGCCAAAAAAAAGTGGAGTCAAATTCGTCTAAGGATAATAGCTAGGCATGAGGGAGATAATCCTTAATTTTAAAATGAATTTCTAAATTTTATTCCAGCAATTAAATACCCATCCGTATTTCCAAGCTAGTAACGAAGTACTTAGCTACTGGGATGTAGAAACCCTCGGGGACTAACAGTCCACAGGCAGAGGCCTCGACCCAAGGGTCATGATTTAAAACTTATACGGTACCAGATTTGATACACCAGATGCGCATTTCGACAAATAATGTCTCTTCAGTGACGCTCAACTGAATTTTTTTTAAATATATCTGTATTTAATTTCGTATCCCTTAATAGGGGCCAGTTTCGTGCCCATTGGGGGCTTAAATATGACTCTGAGATGACTATTTCTAACTCTACACAGCAATGTTCTGGTGTTCACAGTGTTTTACATATGTCCTTGTGATATTTTCCATTCTTATATCCCTTTATTCTGAGACTTGCCTTAGTAGTAAGGAGATGATAGCGATTTCATGATATATGTAAGACATTTAATTATCTCTATGATTTTCTATTTCATTCAGTATAAAGGAAAAACATTGAAGAAATTTTAGATTGCAACCTATCAATGCTACCGTAAATAACATGCTGACCTTGATGAAGGGAGGGGGCTAAAATAGGCTGTGCCTTCTGCCCAATACTATTCACTTTTGATGAAATATTGTTTAAATACCGTAACTAACATCACGTCAAAATATTTACATTTCGAATGCTGAAGATGTGTGTATCAATTTTGATAATAATATAACGACTGATTTAAGTGTCGGGAAATCCGACATAAATGAAAATAAACTATGCATATCAAAACCAGTGTTGAAATGCATGAGGACATGAATAGGAACGTTTTAGGACAGCACACTTCTCATAAAGCGTCGCAGAAATTGCCGTCGTGTACATTTTGGGATCTGCTCTTATCAACTCCTTTATACAGTCACTCGGTTCAAGGTAGTGTGGACGAACAGTGATCAATCTCACATATCCTATAAGCAATACAAAATCGAATTGGGCAATGAAATAAAATGCCAATTGGGTTTTCCTTTGCTATATAGATGGATTAAACGATTTTACTGCCTTTCAAATTCATAATGGTGAAATAAATTTCTATAATATCTGATCCAATTACATGTAGAATTAATCACACTTGTAGGAGTTATCAGATTGATCACTGTTCGTTATCTTCAACTCACAATCTATACGTAATTTCCATTCATTATTTTTACACAAAGTTGAAATAACTATTTTCTAAAGTTAACATTGCTCAATAGAAAAGAAGTAATCAACAAAAAACTTTTTCCGTCATATTCTGTTCAATTTAATACCTTTCTAACGGTATAAATACGAGCCTTCAGCTCCACATAGTTATACACTTAAAGTCATTTCAATAAAGCCAGTCGTTAATCACTGTTGTAAAAATGGTTGGGAAACAAGTTGAGAATATGGGGAAAAAATTAAAACTTATATACACGTTCACACAAAACTCGTTAATTTGGGAGTGCATACTTTTACTGGATTAGAGGAAGTTTATCAGTCTGATAATGTATCTTATGAGACAGTTCGTAGGTAGAGAAAGACATTTCTGACTGGCACGGAGTCCGTCAAAGATGCAGCAAAATCTGGGCGACCTGTGACTGTAACAGGCAAGGCAAATGTTTCAAAAGTCAGGGATATAATTGAACGTGATGGTAGATACACAATTCATGATATTGCCAAAGCTGCTAGCATATCGCTATCGCGGGTGCATTTCATTTTGAAGCGTTTTTTGAAAGTACGAAATATTTTTGCCAGATGGATACCGCATATATTGACAGATGACCAAAAACGGGTACGAGTACAAACCGCTAAGCAATTGCTCAAAATGTTTCCCAAATTCAATGAAAGACAATTTGCAAACATTGTTACTGGTGACGAAACACTATTTCGAACCAGTGAGAAAAATTGGAAACAAAATATGGCTAACTAAACAAGGTAGAAAGTCTTTACTTGACAAAAGAACCGTAAACACAAAGAAAGTTCATTATTGCATTTTCTTCTCATATAATGATATAGCCATACAAATTCCGCCGCCGAAAGGCAAAAGTGTCACTGATCGACATTACCAAGATGTTAAACCAAAAAACCTCAAGAAATATTATCATAAACGACGCCCTGTTTCAGGATTTAGGCGTGTTTGTCACCTTCATGATAATGCTCCTTCACATACATCTGAGCTTGTGAAGCATTTTTGAAGTCGGAGAAGGTTACTGTCTTGTCACACTCACCATACTCTCCAGATTTAGCCCCATGCGACTCTTTCCTTTTTTCCAAAACTTAAAAAGTTCTTATCTGGTCTTCGTTACAAGTCCCAACAAGCCTTTGGCTCAGCCATCAGTCAGTGCCTCAGAGGTCTACCTAAATAAGCGTACTGTGACGCATTTCAGAAATGCATTCAGATATTGAAATTATGTTTTTCAAACTGCGGAGAATATTTGGAAGGGATGTGTGTTCATTTCACTGTTTGAGTTGAATGCTTTTGAGATATCGTACAATACAAATTACATATCGAACATCCCTCGTACATGTATATTGTGCTGACTAACATTCGTTTTTCAAAAGGTGTGACTCTGTATAAGCAAAATGTTTCATCAAGCCCCTTCCATGTGTTCAGATCCAAATTCAACCATAAAAATGAAAAGCATTATTCCTTGAGTAATTGATAAAAAAAAAACCTTTAGGCTATAAGATTAAGCAAATATCATGGCATCAAATAGCACTTGTGCATGCATCGCACATATAGATGTTTCTTGTGTACAGTGCGCATGATAATGATAACAATAATGATAATTAAACACGACTCTTCAAATCCCTAACCCCAAATTCATTCTAGATCATAATCAAACATTGTTCTGAGTTGATCTAACCCTCAAGTAAACATTTTGTCAACAATATAATGCTCCAAATCATAATGAAGAGTCTGCAATTATAAGATATTTGAAAATGTTCCCAATACTTTTTACAGTCATGGGGAATTGATTGTCTTTCTTTTATATTCAAATCTAAATGATAAATGACCAGTTTCATTAGTATTTTCTGACACCCAAAATACCAAAGAGGAATTACCCGTACTTTCATGTATAGACCTAAAGTTACCAGGCCGTTTCTACACAATGAACTAGCGTATTTTTACTACCCTTAGTATTCTCTTACTTTTTCGCTGATGACATTTGGAAACCTCGTCCCGGGTTCTATCGTTCTAGAAATAATGGGATATGACAGAAATATATCAACAATTTATATCACGCCTTCCGTTCGCTATAGGTGGTGTGATTAAAACGATACAATTGAACGGTGTGAAGTCATTGCGCAACAAATAGCGATGTGATTTATCCAAAAACCATCAATATCTTTAGAATGATCGTTCGTTTTGGTTGATAGTTGCTCTTACGATAGTCTTTCTCAGTAAACTGCAGACTTCTTTTTCAAAATGGCTCTGACTAAATAGCACACCTTGTTCATCTCTTATGATCGATGATATGGCATTATTAAAAAAACCGGTTTTTATGCGAGATTTGTGAATTCCAATTAAATAAAAACACTAAATTTTAATATTCTATCAAAAATACACTCGAAATACCATTAAAAACTACAAGGAGGAAAAATGGGACCTAATATCCTGGACACAGTACAAATGTTCAATAGATCAATATATAAGGCAAACGACGGGTGTGATCGGTCGACAGGGGACACTTACTCCTCCCTATGAAATTGAACAAACTGTTCGTTATCTTCACATTTTCAGATGTGCAAATTCAAAACCACATGGCTATTTTTGTAAACTAAATAAATTGTAGCTATTTTACTGTCATTTGTGGATGCTTCTATGAAGTTACTTGTGTCGATGTTTTACATAAAACTATAGGAATTGAATTTCAAGTTTTAAGTAAGACCTAGGGCTTTAAAATAGGTAGTGATAGACCATGGGCCAGTAACACATTACACCCCCCCCCCCTCCTCTAGGGATTTTCCTACAGGGGTCCGTGTTTACCCAACTCTTTATTTTGCATTGCTTATAGGAGTTATGAAATTGATCACTGTTCGTTATCTTCACCTTGCACTATGATTTTGTGAAAGTGTGCATAAAATTTACACACGTTATTTGAAGAAGCTATGGCTAGTCTGTACTTGGATTTTTCAACACCTGAATATAGACTGAACTCTATGATTATGGATGTTGCCTACCACAGGCTCTATAAACCAGCACGGACCATGGATGATATTCCTTCCAAATCATGCCGCCAGTTCCTTAAGCTCAAATTTACAAACAAAGGAATAGATGCCGTCAACATCAGCAACATTCTTTGTCATAAAATGGTTCAGTCGTGTATTCCAACTTATTTCAAGTTCAAGTCTACATCCTGTATTTACTACAGCTATACTTCTACTATTGCATCCAAACTTTTCAATTATAAACAAACTTTGCAGTGCTTAGATATAGACCATCTTATACGTAATCCACCAACATGTTCTTGTTCTTCATCTTCTTTCAACTATAGTCCAGCTGGACATGTCATTACTGGTGATGTTGATATAGTTGAAAATGAGGAACTCAAATAACTTATTCTTAAAGGTCCTAAATACAGAGAACCTCGGTCTTTTAATTGGCGACAGAACTACATCTCTATTATGAGTTCTGTCGAAGATTATGCCAGACGATGGGCTAATTATGAAAAAGAAGAACTTGATACATTGTCAGAATGGGTTAAAAGCATAAGAGGGATATTAAATTAGACATATGAAAACAAAAGTACGTACCATCTATCCTTCTGTGTTTAGTAAACCAGAAGTGATAAAAGAATTAGATAGGTTACATGAGGAATATGTTTTGGTTCCAGCTGACAAAGCTAGTAACAACATTGTCTTTGTTTGTAAGGCTCATTATTACAACTGTATTTTAAACGAACTTGGCATTAATTCCACTTTTGGTAATCATACTTATACTCCAACTGCCCTTTCAAAAGATGAAAGTCTTCAAAACCATGCTTCAGTTTTAGACACATTTAATATTCCAGTCAATGGGTCGAATGAATATGAGTTACCGCACCTATACTGGATCCCTAAACTACATAAAAACCCTTACAAACAAAGATACATTGCTGGATCCAGTAAGTGCTCTACCAAGCCCCTATCTTTGCTCCTCACGAAAATGTTAACAGCTGTGAAGGAGAAACTTCAAACTTACTGTGCGACTACATATGCCAGAAGTGGTGTTAATCAAATGTGGATTCTAAGAAATTCTTAAGAACTTTTAGTAAACTTGAAATCGCAGAATTTTTCCCAAATCAATAACATTAAAACCTATGACTTTTCAACACTATACACGACCATTCCTCACGATAAATTAAAGACTAGACTTTTTGACATCATGGACGGTTGCTTCTTCCACAAAAACGGAAAACGGAAATATTCATATCTAGTGATCAGTCATTCAAAAACATACTTTGTTAAACACCACTCTGATTCCACGCACAAGTATTCTGAAGTTGAAATAAAAATTATGCTAGAGTTCCTCATTGACAATATCTTCGTGGTCTTTGGTGATCAGGTCCTCCAACAGTCTGTTGGAATTCCCATGGGCACGAATTGTGCTCCTTTGTTAGCTGACCTGTTTTTATATTAATATGAAGCAGAATTTATTCAAAAACTTCTACGTGAGAAGAAAAATCTCTCGCTGTGGCCTTCAATTCGACTTTTATATATATCGATGACGTTTTGTCTATTAACAATGATAGCTTTCATTCATATGTCGATTTGATATATCCCTGTGAGCTCGAAATAAAGGACACCACAGAGTCGTCCACTTCTGCTTCATACTTAGATATTTTATTGAAAGTAGACATTAATGGCAAACTGACAACTCAACTGTATGACAAACGGGATGATTTCAGCTTCTCCATCGTCATCTTCCCATATTTATGCAGTAATATTCCATTATCACTTGCATATGGTGTTTATATATCTCAACTGATTCGATATGCAAGAGCTTGTTCTGCGTGTAGTCAGTTTTTAAATCGAGGTAAGCTACTGACAAACAAGTTGATGGTACAGGGATTTCAACAGTCTCGAAGTCAGCATTTCGCAAATTCTATGGTCGTTATAACGATCTACTTCGTCAGTACAACCTCACATTGGGTCAAATGCTGTCTGACGTGTTTCATACCGATTGTTAAGCCGTTTTTGGCACACTGATTTTGACTGCGGATAACTCCGTTTACCTGATCAGGATATAGGGCTCACGGCGGGTGTGACCGGTCAACAGGGGATGCTTACTCCTCCTAGGCACCCGATCCCACCTCTGGTGTGTCCAGGGGTCCGTGTTTGCCCAACTATCTATTTTGTATTGCTTATAAGAGTTATGAGATTGATCACTGTTCGTTATCTTCACCTTGCATAAAGGTAAATGAAGGTTGTTTGACAAATTTATGTCCGGGCGTTTTCAAGATATGGTTATTTGAAATCATTTGTTTGTGTTGCAAATTTAACATGACCTTTACCGTGTTCCATACCGTATTAAGACGACATATTCTAAACACAAACAACGGTCTACGGACTTCCCAGAAAGGATATGGTGAGAAATACGTAACAAAAAATGGAAGACAGCGTAATGTGAAAAGTGGTACATATTTTTAAATGTCTGAAATATACAATTTTCATACATACATTTCATCCATGTCTTTTGAAATCATACAGTTATTCCCAAAACAACATGTACCTATTAGCATGTTCAAGATAGATAAACAGTATGATAAACGGTTCATTGGTAGATATAACCCACAGGCTCCATCTTTATGAAATATAAACAACATTAAGCTAGTGAATATAAATTTCAACATGAAAATGACTGTTTATATTTTCATATCTTCTCACGATATATTTAAGGTATCCGACCCACATTAGCGGATTTTTATAAAATGTAAATCAAGGTGTGTATTATGACCGTAATTGATGCTAAAAGATATATCTATGTTTTTTATTGAAATTTTACCGCAAAATTACCTTATATTATCAATTATTTATATTTCCCAACATTTTTCAATTATGCTGCAACTTTTTTTCAAATAATGAAATAAAATAAGAAATAAATAGACATTTAAAGTTTTCTTTTATCATTATAGCATAATTTTTATTTTAAAACACTTCTAACATCAAAAAGACAGACTGACTATGAGAAAACATGAAAAATAGAAAAATAAAAATTCAAGTGCAAAAAGGTGAAATGTACAAAATTGCTATTTTAAAAAAAAATGATGCAGAAATTTCACAAATATTTTGCTGCAAATGAAGTTCAATCCCTATATTTTTGTTTAGCACAATTATAAAGATATTTACCGTAGAAAACTTTAAATATGCTATGTTGAACACCCCCACCCCCAATACAAAAATTCAAGTGCAAAACGGCGAAATGTACAAAATCGCTGTTTTTAAAAAAAAGATAATGTAAACTTTTCACAAATAATGTACTGCAAATGAAGTTCAATCCCTATATTTTTGTTTACCACAATTATAAAGACATTTACCATAGGAAACTTACATTATGCTATGTTGAACCACATCCCCCCCCCCCCCCCCCCCCCCCCATACAAAAATCTTAACATTGAAACATTTTGATGCAACATTCCAATTTGGAAAAAAAATTAACAGACATATGAAAAATGTATCATTCAAACAATGAAAGCATAGGAACTCTTAATAAAACAATGATAAATGTCACTAACATCGACCTGACCTTGAATCATCAGGAAATGCTCATTATCATATAAAGTTTACTTTTCACATCTAAAGACCAAATAGCTAATGTATCATCTTTACATGTGTCAAACACAAAACATGCTTATAAAACATGACAAATTTACTGTTCAAAAAATGAACAAAGCTTTGGAATAATATTTCCCAACAACTTTTTATCTTTGGTAACACGTGGTTTCTCGATACAATTTTTTGCAGTAAAAATATTTCTCAGACCATCTTCACCATCTCTCTGCCAAACAAGTTTCAAATGTTGTAGATTTAGGCCAGAACCTGCTATATTTTCTGCAGTAGCTAATTTGAGAACACCACTGGCAACAAGACAATGTAGGGTGCCAATATTTTTGGCCTTGGCAAGATTGAACTCTTTTTGTAAAAAATGACAATTTGATGCATAAGAATGTTTTACATAATCTGCTTTTGTCATGCCACTTGCACACAAAATCTTAGCTAGCATTTTGACATCATCAACTGCATCATGAGCATTGTAAGATTCTTGACAGAAATATTCTGCTAGAAATTCTTGCTTATAAGAACCAAGTTTTGGAACTTTTGAACGCAATGATGACAAAGAATCCACAAATGCTAAAACATGATTTGAAAATTCATTCATCATTCCTACTCTACATATAGCATAGGATAGAACACGGAAGTCAAAAACTCTTCCATTGTGTGCAATCAAAACAACATTGCTAATGTTCTTCAAAAAAATTAAAAATTTTGAAAGTGCTTCTGTTATCGATACAGTTGCCACTTGCTTTCCGTGCACAGTCATGTGTTCACCATCCCAGGATATCCCAGTTTTCTGCTCAGCATTTTCATTGATGGGTACTTTAGGTGAAACATAATATGAAAACTCGGCATCAGAATCCATAACTTGTGCAGCAATCTGTGTGATATGAGGCATTAGTCCACGCTGAACTGAAAAAGATCCATAAAATTGAATTGAAAACTTATGAAAACACATATTGATATAAACTATCTATATACATGTAATTTACTCTAAATACAGAATTGGTAATGGTATTCAAAACTCCAACAATGAGCCCATGGACCACATCGCTCACCTGAGTCACCCTGGCCCATATTTATAGATTTTCCTTATATATTCGCAAGTAAAAAGTTTACAGACAGACGACAGACAATAAGCGATCAGTAAAGCTCACTTGAGCTTTCAGCTAAGGTCAGCTAAAATGTGGAAGTCAATAATATTTCTTACTCAATCCTGTAGTTTCTAGGTCGATAATGACCCTATTCTCTTGAACTTCGTTCAGGTGGTCGACTTTGGTGAATCCTGGTTTGGGAACTGCATCAGGAATAGTCTGGATGTCGACTTGGTCAGAAAGTCCAACTTCTGATGAAATATGAATATACATGTATCTCTAATATACAAACAATCAATTTCAAGATTTATTCATAAACTAACACTTTGTAAGTTATTGTTTACCTGATTGATATGTATCTCCTTCAGCTGCTTCATTGGCTCCTTTTTGGGTAATTCTCTCCTGCTTCAATTCCAATCGACGGCGCTTCTTTCCAGGCAACTTTGATCTTTCCTGTCTCTTCTGTCTTTCCATGTCCATCTTCTCCGAATATTTCAGTGTATGATGACCAGGGGATAATCCGTGTTCTTTAAATACCTGAAAGTAATAGTAAATACACTGAATAAGAACGAGCAAGAAAGATTTCATAAATTTTTTAAATACCTAAAAGTAATAGTATATACACTGTCAGAATAAGAATGAGCAAGAAAGAATTCATCATTCTTTTCGAGTAATTCAAAAATTATGAATTATGAGATTCATCACTGTTCGTTATCTTCACCTTTCATTTATAACAATAAATATTAGCCTAAAGTTAATGTAAATAAGGTTTTCTTACTTTGAAAATATACACATTCATCGAAGAGTTTTTGTTAGTAATATATATTAATTTTCAAAAATAAGCTGCAAAAAATAGTCAAAACTGACAACAGGAAATTGAACAAAACTCAACAAACACCTCAATATAACATCAAACTTGTCTACCTCCGGTAAGTATTTGCGACCTTCATTCATACATGCTGCAGTAGCTTTTACACGGAAGTCAAGGCTTTGACTTTCCCCATAATGCAAGTGTTTTGGTGCTCGTAAACTGACTGCTCGATTAGCATGTTCGCAAGCTTGGCTGGACCCTAAATCACTATACAAGGTAGCTTTGGCAATCACAGGTTCAAAGATTTTATCAAGTTTTTCTTTCAAAACTGGGTCACTCAGTGATGTCTTGTACGGTAAACTTCGATGCAAGTATGTCTCAGCTGGTCTTCTCTTGTATCCACAAAACCTTGGAACACACTTGGTATGGTCTCCGAACTGGTGAGGCACTAATGCTTCCAAGTTTTCCCGCATGCCATCTGGATCACCTTGATTTTTAGCGAAGATGTACTTGATACATTTTGTGAAGTGCTGAATCACCTGATTGCTTATCTTTGCGGCTTTACTATTCTTCAAGTCATATAAATGTTTAGTGACATTTTTAACACAATGGTTACGGTCAAGTTTTTTCTTTATTCTTACACCCAGTTCATTCTCAATCCTTGATATCACAGTATTGTCTCCATCACCCTCAATAACTTCAACTGGTGTCTTTTGTGACATCACCTCCTTTATCGCCTGAATCCCAGCCATAGCCTCCATCTGTCTTGATGAACCTTTGTGATTCCAGACACATTTGTGATTGCGAACCTTTTGTCCAGGTCTATTTCGTTTCCACCATTTGCAAACCGAACAAGTTCGATGTTTAATAACAGTTTTAAGAACTTTATTGCCATACTTACTTTTGCTGACCAAAAATGTATGGCCTGTTGAATGTTTAAATGTTTTATGGCGTAAAATGAAAATTTATACAGTTTTCAGCAGAATTCCACATTACACTTTTATAATTTATTCTCTTACCTGTTAGACTATCAAATCCCCTTTTTTGCCAGCCATGGTCAGCACAAACTGTCATTCCTGTTCTTGTTCGTGGGTTAAATTTCAGCTTCTTTGAAACAGCCACTCTCTGTCTTTTCATCTTGACTTTTCCAAATGACCTTCCTGACACTTTGTCTATATGTGCAGTTTCACTATAAATAATGTCCACATAGAATGAGAATGCACTAAAGTTCACAATATGATAATATATATGAACGAAATTAAATGTATCACATGAAAGCATTAAAGTATATGAGAATTACTTGACTATTCCTTGTGGAGTGTGAAGAGCAAGGTCCATTTCCTGTAAATCTACATGTGATGGACAAACTAGTTTTGGAGTCTGAGGAGAATGGTCAACATTTTGTGAATCTCGATCTGGCAGACAAACTTGCGCTGGGTTAGAATTCCTAAAATAAATAACACAAGATAATGTATATTTCCAATTAATCAAGGCTTTTCTCTGGTGTATGAATTGTAAAAGTGCAAGCACTGTGTCTGTTTAACTGGTACATTGATACAAGTCAGATCACTCCCAAGATTTAAAAAAAAATATGCTGTTGTTAGTGTTATAGTATATAATGAAAATGTTAGAACTGTTGCACTTACTCATCATCATCATCATTTCCAGAATCGCCACTTTCCTCCTGGTCTTGAAGCACACTTGTAGATTTCAAAAGTGATGCAGGATTACTGAAATTATTTTAGTTGTATCATATTTATACTCGCATAGGTATACATGTTATCTATATATGCACATGAAGTGTAACAACTTTGTCATTTCCAACATAGGTTTCAACATTCTAATATTACATACCCTAGGAATTCACCATCTATAACTGCAGTACCCAACTCCTCATCAAAAGTAGCATGATGGACAAATGGTGCATTTTTTTCTTCCATAGTTGAAATGTCACTACAATGAATGATAATTTCTGAAGGTACATGGCATATTTTAATTGTTTCACTTATTCATTTATAATTTTTCCTGAAGCACACAATTGATAGAGTCTGAATAAAATAGGAGGGCACTCACTTCTAATGAGTCAATACCTATCCACTCATATCAAATTACAAAATGAAAGTATCAAATAGCATAATACCTAGTGTTTTGTGTCGAGTCGCACACAGTATGTGCCTACAAAGGCTACATGATTCCCTGTATTTTAAATTGAAAAATTTCTGACAAACTACAAATAACAATTATGTCAATCTTTCAAACATATTAGGCCTAAATAAAATATATGTGTGTTTTTGGTTTCCCGACCCTACATCTACATTTTTGCTGCAGACTCTATTGATGATACAGGAATGTTTTATATCATTTGCATTCGAGTTTCTCTGTCCTTCAGATGAGACTGCAAAAACCGAGGTCCTGTGTCACAGCTGTTGTGCACGATAAAGACCCATCCCTGCTCAAAGGCTGTAAGCGCCAAACATAGGCCTGAATTTTGCAGCCCTTCATCTCCTTATGATTGAAGGATGCTCGAGAGGGACGTTAACAATATCTAATCAATCAATCATATTGTTTGAAAAGTATTCTAATGTAGATAGGTCTGTATTTACAGCATATCAAAAACTAAGATTTTGATCAAATGTTTAACTTTTTATAAAATAATAGAGGGCGAAGCCCTCTCACGGCCCGAAGGGCCGTGAGAGCGGAGCTCTCCCTATTGGTAACACGTATATACATGTTTAAAAGGAAAATATAGGAAAACAATGAAAAATTAAACCATACCTATGGAACTTGAAAATTTTGGTACTAATGGCGTCGATTCGAATACTATCGCGTGGACATGTATTTCTCCATTTTGAATCTCGTCTACCCTAGTTCACGTCGTTCTGAGATGTTACAAAAATTTCTTAAAAGCATGTAAATCTTATTTTTTTAATCATATATAATCACTCCACCATTAACGCCATGTTTGTTGTTGTGGTTCAGACGCTATGTTTGTAAATTTGCTAAAATACGACGCTGAATATGACGTCACAATGTACTGTTTACATCAGTTGCGTTATATTTCCCGCGTTCAATATATAGGCGGATCAAATCCTGCTAACTTCGGGTTGTTTTTGTTCTGTTCTGGATATAGATACTAATGCCAAATTTTTTTTTGCTTCGCCCTCAAACACGGTCACGCCGTAAAACATATCATGTTTTACTTACCTAAGTTAGGGGGAATTAAAATAGGAAACACACATATATTTTATTGTAGCCTTGTGTACTTTGAAAAACTTACCTCATTTCAGTGTCAAATGATACTTTAGTTGCAATGGCCATACTTTTCTCTGCATAATCTTCAATTATTTGCCCAGCTCGTCGTTCCATGGCTTTGAGATTTTTGTTTGATATTGATGGGAGATCAAGCGTTGTAAGGAAATTATTGACTCGTTGTGGGCCTCCAATTGAGTCAATCATTGCTACAAAACATATTCAGCAAATTTCAAACCTTCTGTGGGTGTGACATATAATTGAATATGCAAACAATAACATTGTACAATTTCTCAATTATAAACACACAGTACATACCTGCACCTAACTTTGTGTTCACTGAAAACATTCTCTGTCCTCTTGTCGATGGCTCGGAGTATGTACTGCCATATGGGATGGTATTCAGCTGCCCGCAGTTAATACACTGTGTATACAAATACCCCCCCCCCCAGTCCCATCTTCATTTCACCTTTGATAGTTTCATGCGCAAGATATAACGGTCCCATCCTACAGAACAGACAGTGGCTTAAGGAATCGACCAAACATCTCAATTCTACAACACGCCTACCCTTTCCCCAATCTTCCGTTTCTATCTTTTTTGAATTCACTAACCGTGATATTCCCGGACAACATTCTTCACATCTGTTGTTATCGTCGTGAAAATGTCCAATGGGGTAATTATGTTCGACAACGATGTTTCTAATACCCTTCTGTCGTTTTGTGCTGTCATCCTTCTCCCCTTTTTTGACTATATCCGACGTAAAACGACCGCGTTTGTCCCGCACGACTTTTTTCAGGGGCGCAGCCATTACAGATTTTCCCACCATCTCGTGTGTGCGAGACTTTACGGAAACATCAAACTTGAACGTATTTTATTTTTTAATGATTGACGAACAAAATGAAATTTAAAAAAAGAGTTATTTATTTCATTTTTATTTATTTATTAAAATACTTTTATTAATTTCCGACACCTTCCGACATACACCGATATGTCCCGACATCGTCTTTTTAGTCACGTGGTCTAATGAGGTTCGGATACCTTAATGTATGGAAGCCCATTCATGTATCAATAAAAAGAAAGCAAATGGGTTACTTTTAAGGGTACATGCAAAAATGGGGGAAATCCTGATAAATAATGGCTCCAACATTGAGAATCAAACAATGAACTAATCTAAAAATTATTTAGATCGAATGGTTGTATCTTGTCTAATGTCTCTCTCGAGAATTTCTCACTCATATGGAGACATCACCAAGACTGGTGAAGGGCTTCAAAGTTAGGCCTTTGCTCGGCGCTTACGGCCATTGAACAGTTGGGGTTCCTTAACGTGTCACACCCACTGTGACACGGGAAATCCATTTTTAAGGTCATCTCCAAGGACCCGTGACATTCACACCTGATGCCGAGCGTTTAGCGGTGGAACTACCACTACCTGTTTTAACGACTAAGATCTGTCGCGGTAAAAATTATCTAGATGAATGAATTATATTCTACAATTCTAAAATGGATGAATATATTATCATACGTAAAATTTAACAACTTCAATTTTCAGACAACTTTTAAAGATGGCACACAGAAAAAACACCTTTAAATCTTATGTCTGGAAAGTAAATCCGTCTGAAGCTCCTATCATCATCAAGAATAAAGATGATTCCTACATTATGAATTGAATGTAGAGGACAATGTTGGTTGATTGTATATTGCGGGACGCTCGAGAATTTTTCACTCGTATGGAGACGTTACCATTGCCGGTTAAGGGCTGCAAGATTTAGACCTATGCTCGGCGCTTACGGCCTTTGAGCAAACGTGTCGTGGGATTGGTCCGCGAATAATCCCGAAACCATTCGGATGATCCCAAGGCTAAGCAATGTCTTTGCGAACCAATCACACAGCGCGTACAAATTCGTACTCTGTCACTTCCTTTTTGGCTGCCAGTGGAAGAGATAAAGCCCAGCCCGATCAATGCACGCAAGATTGTGTCAAAAAAGATGATATGGGTTTTGAGTTAAAGAGACTTGTAGTATGATATCTCTCTGACCTGCCGCTTGCAAAAATTACTTAGGTAACGCTGCAATTACTTGGCAAATGTGCCCCGAAACGGGGACCCCCTGTTTGTTTACAAATTTTGGTTTCGATTTTGTGTATTTTATTAAACCGGTAGAAGGCCAATCTCTCAAGCTTACAAAAGCGTGAAACGATTACATGAATCGAAAGGGGGAATTCAACCATTTCAGAGAAATTATTGCCACCAAAAATATTTTAAAAGGGGGTGGGGTAGTAATATCTATACTTCAGGTGCCTGTGATCTGGTGATGTCTCAATATGAGTTACAAATTCTTGACGGGACCTAAAACAATAAATCTTAAGTAAGAGGATAGAACATTTTAAAGATAAAAGATAAGTAAATGTCTGAGGTTTAAGTAGAAGTTTTCAGCAATGATGAATTGTTTTGTTGCGTAAGTCATGCCAATCCTTTTCCCCCATTTTGTAAGAGGAGTTGTAGGGAAAAATAACAAGAGACCCACAGGCCTTATCGGTCACCTGAATACTAGTGAAAAATTATCACTACTTCCATGGCCTATGAAATCTAGAAAAAAATCCTGTTTTGAATATCTAAGCTAAGTTATAATGTTCAGCAACAGTATAAAACAAGATGTGTTCTTAAAACTTCACTGTCCTCAAAAGTACATACACTGATGAAAGTCTTTAAATAATAGGTGTATTAACATTAAAACATCAAAATAAATGACTAATTTGGACTCATCCTAAAGTCATAACCCTGGGTTATGAAATTCACCATTTTTTGTACATTCGTTTCTGCTATTTCTAAGTATGTACTTAGATTTGATACAGTATCAGCAAACTTACACATAAATACTATATATACTAAGTTTGGCCCCACCCTGGGGTCAAAACCTTTACTCTGGGGAAATTCAAATTTACAATTTTTGTAAAAGACTACCTGCTCTATCCATTTAGTTTAAAGAAAATGTTATTTAAGTGTTTTACACATAAACACTATATAACAAGTTTGGCCCCGCCCTGGGGTCAGAAACCCTACCCCAGGGATCATGAAATTTACAATTTTGGTAGAGGCCTTCCTGCTCTCCATCACCATGCATTTAGTTTTTCTTACATGTGTGTGGTCATTGAGAAGAAGATGTTTGAAAATTTGTCATTTGGGGGCAGTTTTTGCCCTGCCCCTAAGGCCCCAGGGGAGCAGGAATCCTGAACTTTATAATTTTTGCTCCCTTTGTTCTAAATATGTTTCATACCAAATTTGAAAAGAATTGGAATGATAGTTATCAAGAAGAAATTAAAAATGTCTATCGTTCACACATGTAATAACTGACCATTTTGGCCCCACCCTGATACCAAAACCCCTACCCCTGGAATAACCAAATTTAAAAATTTTGTAAAGGACTACCTGTTCTTTCTAAATATATATTTACTTTCAATTTAGTATCAATAGCATTAAAGAAGATGTAATTTAAGTGTTTTACACATAAACACTATATAACAAGTTTGACCCCGCCCTGGGGTCAGAAACCCTACCCCAGGGATCATGAAATTTACAATTTTGGTCGAGGCCTTCCTGTTCTATATCACCATGCATTTAGTTTTTCTTACATGTGTGTGGTTCTTGAGAAGAAGATTTTTGAAAATTTGTAAATTTTGGGCAGTTTTTGCCCCGCCCCTAGGGCCCCAGGGGTGCTGGAGTCCTGAAATTTACAATTTATGTCCCCCTTGTCCCAATGATGCTCCATACCAAATTTGAAAAAAATTGAACTGGTAGTTATTAAGAAGAAGTTAAAAATGTTCAATTGTTAACGCACGACGGACGACGAACGACGGACGACGACGGACGAAAACCAATTGCAATAGGTCACCTGAGTATACTCAGGTGACCTAAAAATACCATAGAATTATGACAAGCAAAGGCTACTGAGAACCTATTCTAACCAGGATACCACGGTAATGTTAGAATATTAATGTAGTGACATATTTTGACAAAAGTGAGGAATTTTGTAAGAGTATATGATATGTTGAAATAGTAAAATATAATTCAGACAAGGTGTTATCTTACCAGGGTCTATATGTAGGTAGACATAAAACATTACGCGTTGATTGTTATAGAGACACAACGTACTTTTATGCATAAGTTCATGGCTTCTGAGTGTACTTCTTCATTTTTTTTAATTTTGGAATAATTCTCAATCTCAGAAGCAGCTGGTGCAAATCTACATAAAATCAACTCCCATCAGTACTTTCAGTAATTTGATTAAAGATGAAATTCAATTTTAAGACTTAAATGAATTCTAAACCTCAATTTAAAATTGGTACGTTTGCTTTACACTACGGATAGGGGTTTCAATGCAGCTTAAATAATAGAAATATATTATCTACAGTACAACTATGCTTCATCCGGTTTGGACATGCTCACTTTGATATTTGCAATTTGTTACACATTGTGCTAGGTTTTGACTATGATGTTATTACATGCCGTCATAAAGGGGTACGACTATGGAAAACGAAGAATGCAATGTACTAGATAATTACAAACAAGGACATGATTTCAGAAAAATCAAATTTATGAACAAATAGTGACTTATTCAGATTCCACATACATGCTAGACAAAAATACACAGGCCAGCACCAGATACTGAAAATAACGGTCGAAATTTGCTCAGCAATGACACATTGAATCATGTTATTTCACATGCAGTACAGGTAATTACCAACAAGTTTCCATCAAATGTCTTTGCGCTAGATCGATGTTGTGCAGATCAAATGATCCTAGATCATGGAACGTTCTCACGTGCCACGATATAGTGATCATAAATTATTATAAAACACCGCTTCAGTTCAGATGAGTTGAACGATAATTTTCAATTCTCAATTCCTAAATAACCTATCAAAGTAATTTTTTCTGAACTTCTACACACTAACGATTGAATTTCACTCTTTTTGTTTTTGTAATTTGTCTTTCAGAAAGCACAAAAGCAATTTTAAAGACACACATAGAGTCTAAAGTGTACTTCAGGACGTCATCTGTTCAAGCTGCTATTGCCAAGTTAAAAGAGCACGGTATGGTAATTCTGAGTGGCAAGTGTGGTGAAGGCAAATCAACGACAGCCTATCAAGTTATGCATGAGATTTCGATAGAAACTGAGTCATCTAGAAACCCCATTATCATCACAGAACCTGGGCAGTGGTACAAAGTTATAAATCCACAGGATTGTTTTGTCATTTATCTTGAAGACATCGTCGGTTCCACAAATCTTGATGTTCGTACAGTAGAACAATGGGGGAAAAATCTCGACACAATATATGCATCAATAAAAAATGGCAAAGTTTTAGTCATTATTGGAATTCGAGATTCACTTCTTCCAGAAGCCAAAGAGAGATTTAAGCATAAACTCTTCCAGGAAGCATTTGAAATCAATCTCTCCTCAGAAGAGTATAGCCTGACAGAGAATGAGAAACGAGAAATGATTAAATGTTTTGAAAAGCAGATGATTGTCAATCAAAGTTCGTGCAAAAGCCATGTTCAGCAGGTTAAGGAAAATGAAAGATGTAAATTAACTGACAAGGAAATAACAAAAATCATCAAAACAGATCCCTTTTATGGATTTCCGCTCACATGTTGGCAGTTCTTCTCCAATACTGAGTTCTTTCAACTTGGTTATGAATTTTTTAACCATCCAGACAAAAATCTATTGAAATCAATAGAAAAAAAGCGAAAATCTAAAACATTTTCAGAACAATTGTCTTATGCTCTTCTTGCGTGCGTTCTAGTCAAAGGAAAACTAACACCTGAAAAAAATGAACCTGATGAAATATTGCGAAGAGTTTGCCACGAACTAGAAATTGATATTGATAAAATCAAACCACTCAAAATTGAAGACGCATTGGAAGAAATAAAGGAGTTGTTTTTGAAACAGACATCTGTTGAAGGTGAATATACATTTTCTCATGAGGCAGTTCTTGAGGCTGTACTGGTTTCGTTTGGAAAAGTTGCACCTGATCTTGTAATTGAATGTTGTGACATGAGAAAACTACGCGAGCTTGTTCGAACACAAAGCAGCAACGCCTCAGAAAATGTTTTGAAACTTTCGAAACAAAACTATATTCACCTGGCTAAGAGATTGTTACGTGATAATGTTGTCGATGGAATCAACTGCAATACCTGGGATATAGCAGAGGATATCATTTGGCATCCAGCTACTGACGACCCCGAATTCGTTAAAGCATTGCTCAGTTGTACTGAGTCTGCAAAACGTTTAGAAATTTTTCCGCGATTGTGGTACGTAATACCGGGATCATTTTCTTCCGTCATGCTGGACAAATTGCTAGAACTTTATGGTCCACACAAAATACCCACAGAAGGCAGGGACTCAAGGAGTCAACAATTTGAGTCGAACCCCTTTCAAATCACTTCCTCAAAACTTAAGGCGTTTTTAGTTCAATGTGTTAATAACTTTGCCGGAAAAGAAAACACATTGTGCTGTGTAGAGTATATATCGAAGCATAGCACTTTATATCCATTAGTAAACGAAAAATTCCAGTATTCGCCACGTGACATGACGCTCCTTCACTGTTGTATCCTCCTTGGATGGGAGGAAGTGGTGGATAAGATTTTGAAAATACACCAACCCACGGAGACCGAAAATAAATGGACCTGCGCACACTTTGCGTCATACATTGGTAATGTTTTATTGCTGAAGAAGTTTGTTAATCTTGGTGTGGATGTAATGGCAAGGACAGAGGAAAATTATTCTGTTTTACAATGTGCTTTTATCGGAATGAGATACGGATCGGGCGAGGCAAATTGGCCATTGTATTCAGCATCGAAACATGTTAGTTTTCAAATGACATTGCGTTTTCCAAATGAAGCTGAATATTATGAACTGTTGCAATACTTACTTGAATGCTGTCCTACTCTATTTGAAGAGAACATTAGAAGCATTGTCGATGAATTCCAAAATAATATTCTTCATTTCCTAATTGTACAAGACTATGCTGATATTTTGGAATTTTTGTGTCGCAACAATACAGAGCTTGCTTTTCATCGCAATATAAGTGGATTACCAACGGTAGTGCATTTAGCTGTATACCTAGGTAGACCTCAGATACTAAAGGCGATGTGGTCGGACGGCGTGCGCCCAGACCAGACGGATTTGTCGTTACAGGATACATTTGATTTTGGAGAAAAACTTAAAAATAAAACGCTGAAGTTTTCAAGGTTGTATGGAAATTCAAAGTGGTGTTGGAATGATAGAGGAAATGAAATTTGTGGGGTTAAGATGACGATTCTCGCAGATGTTGATGTAGTGTTTGGAACTGAAAGCCATTACGACGAGATGAAAGTCTTCCTTGGGAGTCAACAAATTCTGAAAACATAACTTAACCATGTTTGCGTTGGATACCAATATATTGATATCATAAAAAAACGTCTATGCATTTCTTGTTCTGTAGAATAAACAATTTAACTCAGGGTAAAGGAATCAAACTAACGAAGCTTTATAAAGAACAAAAGATCAAAAGTCATGACAATCTCGTATAAAATTATTTTAAATAATGATCAAAAACTCTTTGGCAGAAAACATATAATTCTAAAATAACTGGTTTTCCTCCTGATTTTTTTTTTCCTACAGAGTTCTGTCCTGAAAATTTCAGATGTTCCCTAGGCTGAACGAAGAGGGAAATTTACTTTGTTAAGTCACTTGAGTCACCAAGGTGACCTATTGCTATAGGTATGTGTCCGTCGGCCTGCGTTGTGCGTCGTCAGTTAACAACTTCTTCCCAGAAATCACCTGGCTCATCTTGACCAGATTTGGTATGTGGCATCTGTTGGTGAAGGAGATCGGACATTGTAAATTCCATGACCTCCCACCCTAAGGGGCCTTAATTTGGGGTTAAAAACTGTAAAAAATAAAATAAAACCTTCTTCTTTACTCCTGGGCATCTGGCAGAAAATGTCAGTATATGTAAGTGAGCAAGGAATCTTCTACCAAAATCGTAAATTTCATTCCAAAGACGGGGGAAAACTTACTATATAGTGTTGATGTATAAACACTTAAAATGCATCTTCTTTAGTGCTATTGATACTGAATTGAAACTAATTGGATATTTAGAAAGAGCAGGCAGTCCTTACCAAACTTGTAAATTTGATGATCCCAGGGGTATGAGGGAGGGTATTAGGGTGGGGCCAAAATTATCAGTTATCAAATGTGCGAACAATAGAACTTTCTAATTTCGTCTTGATAGCTGTCATTCATAAATTCATAAACTTAAATTTCAGGATTCCTGGAGCCCTAAGGATGGGACAAAAACTACCCAACATTGACAAATTTTCAAAACTGTTTTTCTCTACAACTGCGCATGGTTAAGCAAAACTAAATGCGTATCAATGTAGAGCAGGACGGCCTCTACCAAATAGTAAATTTCAACATCCCCGTGGTAGGGGTTGTGACCACAGGGCGGATCCAAACTTGCTATAGAGTGTTTATGTGTAAAACTCTTAAACAGCATCTTGTTTAGTGATATTGATACTGAATTGAAACTAAATTGATATTTAGAAAGAGCAGGTAGTAATTTACCAAAATTGTAAATTTAATGATCCCAGGGGTATGGACGATGGTATTAGGGTAGGGCAAACATTGTCAGTTATTACATGTGTGATCAATAGAAATTTCTAACTTCTTGATAGCTGTCCTTCATAAATTATAAATTTCAGGATTCCTGCATCCCTGGAGCCCTAAGGGTGGGGCAAAAACTGTCCAACATTGACAAATTTTCAAAATTGTTCTTCTCAACAACCGCGCATGCTTAAGAAAAACTAAATGCGTATAAATATAGCAGGAGGGTCGCTACCAAATTATTAAATTTCCTGATCCCCGTGGTAAGGGTTGTGACCACAGGGTGGATCCAAACTTGCTATAGAGCGTTAATGTGTAAAACACTTAAATACCATCTTCTTTACAGGTGTTATGCTAAATTGAAATTAAATGGATATCTAGAAAAAGCAGGTAGTTTTTTACCAAAATTGTAAATTTGATTACCCTTTGTTCATGCCAGAGTAGCAATGGGAATGCTGTACTATATTATGAGAATACGTAAATAATAATATCATTGAAAACGATTCTACTCAAGGATTAAACATTTTGTCGGCATACAGGTAGTAGGGGTTGTGGTATTAGGATGGAGTAAACTTAGTATGTAGTATGTTGGGGCTAAACTTAGTATGTAGTATGGTGGGGCTAAACTTAGTATATAGTATTTATGTGTAGATTTGCTGATACTATTTTAAATCTAAATGCGAATTAGGAATAGTACAAAAGGATATACAAAAAAGAATTTCACAACTCGGGTTTTTGAATCTAGGATGAGTTCACTTTAGTCATATCTTTTAATGTTAATATACTTATTATATTATGTAAAGCCTTTTATCAGTGTATGAAATTCTGAGGGCATTTTTTTTTTAAATCGTGATTTATTTTTCTTAAAGCAACTGTTTTCATCATCTATATATTTCCTAGATATACAACAAAGCAGTTTATGCAAACTTTTCTTTAACAATGTGGACTTTATTATTTTCCGTCATATTCCAAAAAGATTTTTTTTTTTTTAGAATTAAGGGGAAATGTCATAACACGCATAACATATGTACTTTGACACGTATCTGTGGATCTTATTTATATTATACCCACGTCTCATTTGTACCCATTTTCTCTAATGAGTAAATCGATCGGTAATAAATACCACCATGCATGTGCAGATATGCGTGCTAAATGAAAGGTGAAAATAACGAACAGTGATCAATCTCATAAATAATTCGCAGCATGCCACTCTATTTCTCTAGTTATTATGATATTTGAGGTTACATGTTAGGGGACCTTCGTGTCGAAGTGGTTAGAACATCGCGCTCAAAAATCACACGGCCTCTCACCTCTGTCGGCGCGGGTTCGAATCCCGCTCGCGCCGGTAAGTTTCCCAGTTTACTTTCGGAAGGTCGGTAGTCTCTTCCCAGGTACATTGTATCTGGGTTCTCTCTTCCACCAATAAAAACTGGGCGCCACAAGATAACTGAAAAATTGTTGAGTGTGGCGGAAAACATCAATCAATCAATCAATAATTAAGGTTACATGTATCATCGATAAATCAATCGCAATATATAACTCACAAAACGGAGGCAACAGCTACATGTATATAGAGGTATATGCGTGAGCGGTACTACAACTATATATTTTGTATTGCTTATAGGAGTTATGAGATTGATCACTGTTCGTTATCTTCACCTTGCATGTACCTATATGCCGACAAAATGTTCAGTCCTTGAGTAGAATCGTTTTTTAATGATTTTATTATTTACGTATTCTCATAATATAATACAGCATTCCCATTGTTACTCTGGCATGATCAAAATTTTGCAGAATGTGTTTAGCCCTACGTTTCTTGTTGTTCAATTAAGCTACACTTTTAAAATTGTGCAGCGATTCTGATCAACGAGTTGCGACTCCGTCTTTCATCGCTATTTTGAACAGAATACACAGATCAAGAAATATATGACTTACCTTCGACCAGAATCCCTTTATATATGCGGTGCTGCAACATCTGCCAAACTTTGTCTGCTGTCAACGTAAACATTGCGTAGATAATCACGCGCTTAAGTCGTTAGCTCATATTCACTAAAACCAGGTCACAGTGGCACTCATACAAATTATTATCTTAATAAGATCCCAACCGTTATGAGTTATGGTTTTGCATTTCGAAAAGATGACTTTAGTCAAAGTTATAATCAATGTATGTCACGGCAATCATTACCTAAGTACGTTAGTTCTAGTTGCGCGGTGACTTGAAAAACGTCACAACTATATCCCTTTTAACCAAATTTTGGTCAGGGAAAAATTTAGAATTGTTTAGAATTTTGGATCGGAGGGGAAGTTTTACACGTTTTCGTATATCATGTCATAGATTAGATATTGAAAGAGACCGATACCAAGACATTCCTAGAAGAATACTGTCCAGTATTACAAATTACCGTGAGAAAGGACGAAGACTCTCTACGACTGATCACGTCATACCCAAGTTTTGAAAAGTTATCATACATTAAGTAGTTTAATTGGTCATGTATCTTTATCACCAGCATTCGACGTATCAAATATCTATAATTAAAAAAATATGTCTTCTTATCAACAAACTGTTTATACATGTAGGTAGACATTTTTTCTATCATAGATATTTAATACGTTGAGTGCCTGAATCATGTACATGTAACACGGGTGAGGAGCTTCTTGCATTTTAACGTGGAAACAACAAGTCATCTTACAATCAAGTATATAGAGTACTTATGACTTAAAATAATCTAACATCTGTAATAGTTGTGGTTGTTTTAAAACCATTGACAAAATTGTAATTTGTTTTAGTGCTCTCTGCTTTTCCTGAGCTAATTATGTACCTAAACCTAACTCCATGCTTATATATTTTTCATTACATGTCTATTTTGCTACCTTTACCAATAACCTTTGTTGATATATGTATATATCTGTTTGTACCTCATGTACCAGTGATTAAATCATCCACTCGTTCAACTGGCAAATATAATATGTTGATGATAAATACTTACACATATAATAAATGTTGACGTTACATGGTTACACATATAATAAATGTTGATGATACATGCTTACACATATAATAAATGTTGACGTTACATGGTTACACATATTATAAATGTTGACGTTACATGGTTATAAATATAACAAATGTTGATGTTACATGGTTACAAATATAATAAATGTTGACGATACATGGTTACAAATATAATTAATGTTGATGTTACATAGTTACAAATATAATAAATGTTGATGTTACATGGTTACAAATATAATAAATGTTGATGTTACATGGTTACAAATATAATAAATGTTGACGTTACATGTTATAGATGTAATAAATGTTGACGTTACATGGTTACAGATGTAATAAATGTTGACGTTAAATGGTTACAAATGTAATAAATGTTAATGTTATGTGGTTACAGATATAATAAATGTTGATGTTACATGGTTACAAATATAATAAATGTTGATGTTACATGGTTACAAATATAATAAATGTTGATGTTACATGGTTACAGATGTAATAAATGTTGACATTAAACGGTTACAAATGTAGTAAATATTGATGTTACATGGTTACAAATATAATAAATGTTGATGTTATATGGTTACAAATATGATAAATATTGACGTTACACAGTTACAAATATAATAAATGTTGACGTTACATGGTTACAAATATAATAAATGTTGATGTTACATGGTTACAGATATAATAAATATTGATGTTACATGGTTACAAATATGATAAATATTGATGTTACATGGTTACAAATGTAATAAATGTTGACGTTAAATGGTTATAAATGTAATAAATGTTGATATTACATTGTTACAAATATAATAAATGTTGACGTTACATAGCTACAAATGTAAAAAATGTTGACGTTACATGGGTACAAATATAATAGATGCTGACGTCAAAAGGTTAAGAATATTATAAACTTTGACTTTACATGGTTACAAACGTAATAAATGTTGACGATACATAGATACAAATGTAATAAATGTTGACGTTTTATGGTTACAAATATAATGTTGACGTCAAATGGTTAAAATAGCATAAATGTTGACTTTATATGGTTACAAATATAATAAATGTTGACGTTACATGGTTACAAATATAATAAGTGTTGACGTTACATTGATACAAATGTAATAAATGTTGACATTACATGGTTATAAATATAATAAATGTTGACGTCAAATTGTTACAAAAATAATAATTGTTGATTTTATATGGTTACAAACGTAATAAATGTTGACGTTTCATGGTTACAAATATAATAAATGTTGACTTCAAATTGTTACAAATATAATAAATGTTGATTTTATATGGTTACAAATGTAATAAATGTTGACGTTACATAGTTACAAATATAATAAAAGTTGACGTTACATCGTTACAAATATAATAAATGTTGACGTTACATGGTCACAAATATTATAAATGTTGACGTTACATCGTTACAAATATAATAAATGTTGACGTTACATGGTTACAAATATTATAAATCTTGAGGTTACATGGTTACAAATATTATAAATGTTGACGTTACATGGTTACAAATATTATAAATGTTGACGTTACATCGTTACAAATATAATAAATGTTGACGTTACATGGTTACAAATATAATAAATGTTGACGTTACATGGTTACAAATATAATAAATGTTTACGTTACATCGTTACAAATATAATAAATAGTGGCGTTACATGGTTACAAATATTATAAATGTTGACGTTACATAGTTACAAATGTAATAAATGTTGACGTTACATGGTTACAAATGTAATAAATGTTGACGTTACATGGTTAGGTACGCGTGTTTATATACAGATAGACCTTTTGACCCAAATAAAACCCGTCATGATCACTACGCGCCTCGCTATAACTATATATATTTGAACCGTGTTAAATGTAGAATCCTCTATCAGGATATAAAGTGTAGAGTTGTCCGTATCGATAAATGCCGTAATTAGGAATAATTTCATGCACACAGATATCGAATTTATATACAGATGAGTGTAGTTTTGACCTTATCCGCACGATAAGAAAGGTACATTTTACTCACAAACTAAACACAAAAGTGCGTAAATTTGTGAGTCCAGAATATGTCATCAAAAATATTGCAAATTTACAAATAAAACATTCACTCAGTATTTATGGACTGTCAATTAATCTATACGTGTGCAAATGCTATTTACTATTGTAAAATTGGCATTTAGTTTGACTCTTTGTAAAACTTTCACTCCATGAATAATTATCAAATACCTTTGTCCAAAGAGGGAGGGAGAGGGAGATTTAACAACTGACGATTATTTCCACACTGGAGTAAAATAATGATAACAATGGACAGATTAGAATAATTTTCTTTTATAATAAGTAGCAAAAATATCAGTTTCCAATACCGTACATGTAAAAGACGATATCTTCCCTATCAATGCACGCTATTCACGATGTTTATAGTAGTTGTCACGGGCACCTGCCGTTAGAATTGGATGTCACGGGCACCTGCCGTTAGAATTGGATGTCACGGGCACCTGCCGTTAGAATTGGATGTTACGGGCACCTGTCCTTAGAATTGGATGTCACGGGCACCTGCCGTTAGAATTGGATGTCACGGGCACCTGCCGTTAGAATTGGATGTTACGGGCACCTGTCCTTAGAATTGGATGTCACGGGCACCTGCCGTTAGAATTGGATGTCACGGGCACCTGCCGTTAGAATTGGATGTCACGGGCACCTGTCGTTAAAATTCGATGTCACGGGCACCTGCCGTTAGAATTGGATGTCACGGGCACCTGCCGTTAGAATTGGATGCCAGGGGCACCTGCCGTTAAAATTCGATGTCACGGACACCTGCCGTTAGAATTCAATGTCACGGGCACCTGCCGTTAGAATACGATGTCACGGGCACCTGCCGTTAGAATTCGATGTCACGGGCACCTGCCGTTTTGGACTTGCACTCCCTTTGGTATACCTTCTCGTTTTCATTTTGCAAAATAAAAAGAATACGAAACATTTCTTGCAAATTCGAACATGCTATGCCTATTGTCTTTATTTTCTAGATAGCAAGGGACAATTTCGTACTATATGCCGGTCAACTTTTTTTTAAAATGGAAATACTCCAATATTTGAAGTTATATTACATGTGTGAAAATGTATACAGTAGTTTTAGGACACATGTCATATGTAGCTCAATAAAGATGTTGATATACCACATGTATGTATCACCATGATTCCTAGAATATAGATGAGTGTAAATACGAAACTAAGACACGTGGTCAGTTGCTGAAGAAATTCTGGTGAAAACATACATGGTTAGCAAAACGTCTGTAGCTGAGGGGGAATGTGGATGGTCCCACATGTAAGGTAGGTTTTTAAGAAGGGCAAGCATGGTTCTTGATTGTATAAAGGGTCTAGATCCCCACGCTTGGTACTGTAATGGTGTGGGGTGGTGCGGATTAGCCGCAATGAGAGTAAATCAAAGCAAAAAAGGGGCACCTGTTCAGAGAATGTTTTGTGCACCAGTACCAGTATTTATGGATTACATGTAATTTAGGGTCATAATTTATTAACTACACCAATATGAAATACAAGTATTGACATAAAAGGGAAAGATGATTTTTCATTGGTTTGTCATAATCTGACTTTGACGTATACCCCCTACTTACATGCTTCAGAAGCAAAACAACTGTCCCATGCCACCTCTATTTTTTTTCCTCCGTCAATAAACTTCTTAAATTACACACTTTTATTGGCTGAAATATAGAGGAAAATATCGGTCAACAGTCAGGGGTCATCAATTTGAACCGAATGTTTCAGATGTTCGGCCAGGAGTAATGTACGTTGATTTTCATTCATTCTACAATAGTATGACATTTTATATTCATACGGCTAGTTGTATTGGGCGCCTCATTCATTCTATATTCATACGGCTTGTTGTATTCGGCGCAACAGTAATAAATATCTATTTTACTTTGTATTATAATTCAATAAACATTGTCCTGAATTGTTTGCAAACAACAGCGCAGTGTACAGTAGTTTAAGTCCGTCATCAGCATATTTGTTTATATATATATAACCAAACCTCACGGCCCAGTCTGACGTCACACCACATTAACATACAGCTGCATCTGTAATGTTGCGGCCCTGAGTTTCCTACACACTCCTCACGTCTCCACAAATCACATACACTAGAAAACAGCTTACTGGCTTGATGAGGACATTAAAAAGCGAAGATTTCCTAACTTTAATAATAAATAAGATTGATCTCATCGTAAGACATCTTGACTCCCATAATAACACGATAAACACAGGATTCTGTATTTTCGTTACATATCAGTTGTCTTTCATAACTTGCAACATTTCGTGGGGATCCAAGGTAGAATAGGTCCTCAGTACCCTTTGCTTGTCATAAGAGGCGACTAAACGGGGAGGTCCTGCGGAGGAGACCGCAAAAACCGAGGCCCGTGTCAGAACAGACGTGGCACGATAAAGATACCTCCATGTCCAAAGACCATAAGCGCCGAGCATATGGGGCTCACGGCGGATGTGACCAGTCAACAGGGGATGCTTACTCCTCCTAGGCACCTGATCCCACCTCTGGTGTGTCCGGGGGTCCGTGTTTGCCCAACTATCTATTTTGTATTGCTTGTAGGAGTTTTGAGATTGATCACTGTTCGTTATCTTCACCTTGCATAGGTCTAAATTGTGTAGCCCTTCACCGGCAATGGTGACGTCTCCATATGAGTGAAATATTCTCAAGAAGGAGGTTAAACAATATTCAATCAATCGATTGATTTGTAACACAAATTATGAGTCTGAAAGTGCTGTAACAGTGAAGGTAGTTGATCGTGCTACCGCTTACTGAAAATCTCCGTGACTTTTACCTTAAATGGCGGATTCGTGTTGATCGATTGATACTTGTAAATGTTGATGAAGATAATACATTTTGGGGCTAGTTTTATTCGGCGCGTCACAGTATTTCTGACGAAAATTTATCGCTTATTTTAAATCGTACGTTTCGGGAACGATATGTAACCACAAGTTACACGTGGTGAGGTTATAATAGGGATATTTTGATATCTGCATAGGTATTTCGAACATGGATCATGCAACACGCCCCCTACCCTTTTCTGATCTGGTATTAACACACTTTTTTGTTACTTTTGAATTGTAAATTTACATTAAGGATTATTTAAAATGTAGTTTTGATCTCTGTAACATATCAGTAAAAATCAAGTGTTGATTCCAGATCAGAAAAAGATGGGGTTGGAGCTGCATGACCCATGTCCCAAGGCCTGTGGTTTATCATGGGTTTATTATAAAGAACTGTACATCAAAGTATAATTAACATGTATCCATTCTCATATAGTGTAAATACTGGCCAGTGTATCTGAAATGATGTCACACGCTACCACATATATCAAGGTCTAGAACTAGAGTCCGATATAAACGGTTTCGGTTTCATTTGGCATTTGAGAAATTATGTTGAAAGAGCGAAATAGAGGGGGGGGGTGGGGGGGGGGGGGCTTTGGCTTAAGCTTCAAGTGGTTAAGGTAAAACAATGAAAACTATTATATTTACAATAAACTATTATATTAACAATTTGAATATGAATTAAATACATAACAATTGGTAAAAGTCTGATGGCTGATTAACAAAAGACATCGGCGAGTGACTCTTCATTTAATTCATTAGTAAATAAGTATTTGACATAAAAGTGGAAACCACTGTGTGATGTATTCTCGCAACTAAAATTGTGACTTCGCATATGAATATAAACAGTTTAAGACCAAAAAAATACAAAGTATCATTAGTTAGCTTCCTTTCAAAAAAAGCTTAGTGCTTGACACATTCCTATGACGTTTGATTTGGCTCGATAAAAAACAAGCGATAGCCCTAAAAAGTAAGGAAAATTAAGTTCATTTGATTGTTTATTAGGGGTCACCCATAATTGTCAACCATTTTCCAAAGTGTGCAAAAAGCACACTTTTTGAGACCCCCCCCCCCCCCCCCCTCAAAAAGTGTACATCAACCATTTTCAAATTCCCAACAAGAAGATCGACAATCAAGTTTATGAGCAATTTAGTTCAAACAATGAGTTATTGATATTGGTACCCCTATTTCTTGTTATATATGAATGATATAATGTTTTATAAATGTGCAAATTGTGTGCATATAATAGATTTTTGTTTTTATAGAAAGAAATAAAGATGTCTCTGTCTTATCTTGTCGTCTTTTTTATAGGCATTACACTTTTGTATTTTAAATGTGCATTTATAAACTTAATAAGACAAACTATCAGCATTAACAGTGGAGTATTAAAAATGCTTTTTTTCTTGTTAAACAGGGAATGAAATTTTTAAAAAAAAACATGTATAGAAGGATTCTAGATAATAGAAACTTGAATTTATAATTATTTTTTTTTCAATTTGGTTTTCATACATGTTTTTGATATGCAAATTCATTAGGTAAAATCATTTACTGCACCAAAATGCAATTACTTTCTGTAAGATTAGTTTACCTTTAATACTCAATATTTTATTCATAACCAACATATATATTACAACCATAAATTATATAAAAATACAACATAAGGATACGGAAACAAGCAAATATTGCTACATGCATATTTATCCATCCCCTGTACATGCTGTAATTTATTTTTAACAAGTATAAACTACCTGGTTATGTTGACTCGAGTGACTGATAATTTTTTGAAATCGTTTCGTATTTGTATTTTTTTCAAACTGAGGTTTCAGATTCAGTTTTCAAACAAACTGTGAGTTTGCTTTAAATGCTCTCGGGTATTGGTTCTAGTATTTTGTTCATAATTGAAAAGAACTAAGTTCGTTTGGTATCGTATTTGGCCCCCTGAATTATTCAAAAATGAAGTACATGTTGAATCAAACTTCTACATTGCAAAATACTGACGGAGATACACTTGTCTCAAAAATAAAACGAAACTTTGAAAATGTGTCACATTTCTACTACATTGACGTAGCCAAAATACGTACGGAACACAAATTTCCGGAAAATTTCATAAAATTTAACCACTTTTAAAGATATTTGAATAGGTCCGCATAATATCACCACTTTAAAATTTTCACACATAAAACATTTATGTGTAAGCATTTCACATACAAAAAATTACGATGGTGATATTGTGCGGACCATACTTATTTCTTATTTTACGTTCATATTTTTAGCGTTTTTACAGCATGGAAATACACGTCATGTTTATGGATGTTGTTATATAGGTGTTGTTACATAAGTTTACCTATATTTTGATTACAAAAGAAAATACTCGTCTAACACCGCATTAAATGATAAAATTCATAACATCAATCTAAAGGGGCAATGTCACGATACGATATTTACATGTCTTCCCTTGTGTTAATCATGCCATCTTACTTCCGTCCCTGTAACTAAGCGACATGTACACTAGTGAGGAATACTTTGATATCAATTACTTTTAATCAATGGAAATTGCATTATATGAGACATTTTGCCGAATACAAAATGCTACTATTTCTTATTAATCTATATAGCTAAATGCATGGCAGAGCACGAGGCCGATTTATACATGTATTTCGGTATATAGACGTCACTTCTCAAAAGTGACAGACGTCACTTAATTCTCAAAAGTGACGTCACAATGGGTTGATAGATCATTTAGTCAACATACATACTACGTTACCTCAGCCGGTAGTGTAATGGAAACGACCAATATTAAGATATTAAGTAAACAAAGATTTTTTTTTATTTAAAGTAGAGATATTTCAATATAATTCTTATCTACTTTTTATTTAAAGGATATCAATAGCATTGAACATTACAGTGCATATGCCGTCGTGCGATACGACTATATATAGGCCTAAGTCTATATCTGCAGCATTTGTATTGTTATAATTTTCCAATTACCCCAGTATTCGTAACGTGTTACCCTTTCGTGAATGTAAGTATATTAGCTATATTTTATTATAGACACGTAGGATTGTTTTTTCAAGGGGGAGTCGGAGAAGTTGTCTAAAAATAATACTTGTAAAATTGAAACAAAAAGCCAACATGGTCTTCAAAATCCTAATTTGTGTGTGTGTGGGGGGGGTGGATTTGGGTTGACATACATCATATGTATTTTCATTAAATATAATATTGATTAAACTTTACGTTTTCCCTAACTTCTAGTTCTTCATTCCGGGGGGTAAGTGGGGTTGCTCCCTTCTATACATGAATTCAATTCATAATTTCTATTAGTACTATTTCGAAACTGCATTCTTACCATTCACTATTACTTTTTAAAAAGTGGCCTCGGGAAGTCACCAAATATATCTTTACTACAAAAATATATATTGTTAAGAAAGCAACCCCCCCCCCTATTCTATATGCCTGTCATACATCAATTTGTGTTATACACGGATAAATATTATAAAGTTATTTTCTGTCATATACGTACATTCGTGACAAATTAATTTTGTATAAACGCACATGATTACTAATGAAATATTTTTCAAACCACATTCAAGTAGGCAGCATAAATGTTTACGTTTTGTGAAACGGTTGATTCATCAGGACATAGATTTCAACATCGTCGGCAGGGCCGTAAATTAACCTTCAATTTGGAGGAGGCAGGAAATTAGGCGGGGGTCTGGGGGCCGCCCAGGCCCCCAGACGCTGAGCACATTTTGTGCACACTGAACACGTTTCATGCAAAATCCTTGATTCTAGGGCCTTCTAAGATGTTACTTGACTAACTCATTCTAAAAGAAAGATTTGGAATGCTTTTTAGGAGAGGTATCATGTTCTTAGTTATTGGAAACAACATAAATTCTAATGAACTTTAAATTTTAATTTTTTTTTGGCTCAAAAGTTGGAGGAGGCAGCTGCCTCCTCCGCCTCCATGTAATTTACGGCCCTGGTCGGAAACCCACGGTGGAGAGAGGAACGAAGCGTAATCAACCGTGGGTTTCCGACGATGGGATTTCAAGGTTTTATTTCATTCCCACAAGCATTCACTACTACCATAAAGGGGAGGGAGGGTGCAGGGTAAATCAAAATTCATGTTAGAATTATGGAAACACTATATTGTCAAACTAAATTGGGGGCAAG
Source organism: Ostrea edulis (assembly GCF_947568905.1). NCBI lineage: Eukaryota > Metazoa > Mollusca > Bivalvia > Ostreida > Ostreidae > Ostrea > Ostrea edulis. The sequence goes on from NC_079171.1 coordinate 53,632,923, forward strand.
TTTTGTTGCTAAATTCCTGTAATATTTTTTTGTGGAATCTAACGTGGCAATATACTGGGCACTGGGATATGTGTTCTATGTCATGGTCCTTTTAAAAGATACATAATACCACTGGTTATTTTCATCATCAAAACGTGGCACAGTTGTTCAAGTAGTACGTAGAGCACGATTTTCACGCACATGTAGACCTTTACAGTCTGCCCATCCATCCACCGTTGACATGACATTTATATTGGCGTGTGCAAAAGACATCGCATATCTAAATCATGCGCGGATCTAAAGTGGGTCACCGGAACACCACCCCTGAATATGAAGTTATTACATCCGTGCGCTAAGTAATGAGGACAGAACCAGATCACAATATTAATATCATGAAATCATTTGTACAAAACTGGAACATTGTTTAATAGCCTTCCATTTTCAATTTACATAATTACCGGTGATTAATTTTCTTTATAGTCATTTTTTATTATATATATACTGCCGTAAAATGGCTGAAATAATGTCAATACGATGTAAAACATTAAAACAATGTATACTCTACATGTAGGATTCAAAGCATATATTATAATTTAAACCTTTCACTTAAGTTAATGACAACAAACTGCTGGATAATACAAACCTTTGACTGACGGTATTATATATGGTAGTGAATTGTCATAAAAGAATTTACTTTTGTACAATTTAAACTGTCACTACTTCATTCATCATTAGAAACTGACCGAACAGGACTAGATCAGGCATGTAGCAAGTAGGGGGGGGGGGGGGGTGCCTTAAGGTACGATCCTCTCCTATGCGGACTTCGGACGCGGTATGATACGATAATACTGATTTATAATTCAAACTGTTTCAATAGCGTAAATACCAATGCATTGAAAGATGTGTTGTATATAAAGAAGTATTTATGATATCTATTTTTTTAAATAGATACACGTGCATATGCTACAATCTTGAATCTTAAAATACCGCAAGATTATTTTCAGTTATATTCTTTTCATTGTGATAGTGTTGAATACGTGTGCTGTACATTTTCAATCCCAATGTCATGTGTGGGTTTTTTTTAATTCCAAAGTATTTTAATATTTCTTCTCACATTATTTTGAATGAATTTCATGTTCTTTTCACTGTATCCAATGTGGCATCGTTTAGTGTCTTCGCTGAGCTGAATACACCTTTAGTGTTCTGGGGGGGATTGAACATGGTGTGTATATAAATATAAGTATAGTTTCATGTACCCAATCAACATACATACAACTGATATTCATTTAATTCATATTTAAACAATGCAATTTAATCCAAATGTAAAGACACAAACATGTGCTGAATGATAAAATTAATTGAATATGGGTTACTCTACCATTACTAAATACCGTTACACAAATCGTCATTCAAATCATAGCACCCGTCACATTGAATCATTTACAATTCATGAAAACTTTCGGAGTGAGTCAATTAAACTTTTCAAATAATAATCACAGTACACTGATACGGCACGCTATGTAATAACGAGACGGTCCCGGAATCGGCCTAAAAAGGTACAGTCACCGCAATCGGTTGCAAAGCGTTGCACGAATGACGACGCTATGTACCAAAAATTATTGTTACACTGTGCATACCTTCGCCATTTATGCCACTGTATGTAACATACCCTCTCGTTATTGCATACCGTGCCGTACCAGTGCACTTTTATTTTTGCCAAAATAATAAGACATGTAGCCTTCTTGTTCATGACGTCGCATAACGTAACGTCAAAATGGCACAACGTTATCGTAAACTATACTGTATTAACGTATGTATTATATGAAAATAAAGCTTCTTACGGACATATGATAGTCATTTTATAAAAACATATACCTTATTAAAGAACTTTGAGGGATATCTTTTAATTTGAACACGGGGCCAAATTTGGCCCCAAACGTACCGTGTCCTTTAGAAGGGACTAGGACGTTTACGGTGTTACATAGCAACTTTTTCACGGTTGTGTAAGGTACTGGAATAAATAGTAATAAATCATTGTCCAGAACATTGATGCTTTATTCAGTTTATAAGTCTGACCTGTCTAAAACCACCAAGAGAAAAAAAGAGCGTACGGTAAAATTGTCGATTTTTTACCCCCTCCCCCGAGCGTGCTTTTTGCACACTTTGGAAAATGGTTGACAATTATGGATGACCCCTTACCACATCAAACATTGACTACGATTGATGCGCGGGTGCGCCGAATAATACAACTAGCCCATTTTTGACATTCCCAAGAAGCTGGGGGCTCTAGAAGTGAGTTTTTTTTAGCGTGCTAACGATTATAGTGATACGGGACCTCATATTTGCTTTTAAAAGGCCATATCTGAAAAACCCGTGGGTTTTACTTTTAGGCTGGTATCACCATTTATCGAAGTGGTAAGTGGCACGCTAAAACAGATATACGTGTGTATATGCAGTTCTAACCAAACCTCATAATCCTGGGTCGGGGAGGGGGGATCCTTGAATGAACGGGCTCAATTCATTGTTCAAACCTACAGTTCCACAACCATTAAAACTGTGGAGGGTCAAGAGGTCAATAAATCGAGTTTTAATTTTGAAACAAGATAACGAACAACTGCATTGTTGTGGTTTAGAGCCCACAGGCGCCTGAATTGTCGACAGCATGGTTGGATCTTATGTACATACCCCCTTCCAGAATGAAATAATTGTATACATTACCAAGAATGTATCAAAAATATATTATTTCCCCACCGATCACTCTCATAAGTCGTTCTGTATATGTACATATATTAGTATCTCACAAGTGGTCAACTCTAAAGCTTACAGAAGGTACAAACTCACTATCCAGAACGACTATAAATAATTTCATTCTGGAAGGGGTTTATCTACATAAAATCTATACAAGCTATCCACACTTCAGGTGCTATGTTAGGGCCTTGTATAATATAGTCTGTTCTCTCAATGCTGCAACCTTGACTGGCGCAATGCATCGAAGTAAATGTCGAGTATCAGTGGCGGATTTAGAAGGGTTCCCCTTACAACACAAATTTTGAAATTATGGGCGTAAAACTTCAAATTTGGCATCCAAAATGGCTGAGTATTTTGTCCAATACTTGATTGATCTATTAACAAAATGTACATGTTAAACTAACTAACTGGACAATGCGTGGATATACTCTAAAACACACTGTTTCATAACAAACAACATTATTCACATCCCCCCTTTCGGAAACCCTGGATCCAATACTGCTTTATTGAGAAAATGTACATGTTAAACCGATTGGATAACGCATACTTAGTAATCCACGTGGTTGATTATACTCAATAACATAATACACAGTGTTTCATAAAATTTATTACATTGATACTAGTATAACACTGTTCACTGTAGCTCCATGTACTGTACATCATACGTCACTGTAAAACATTGATACACATGAACAAATTATTGACCTTGGTAACATTTAAACATTACACAGGACAAGGTCAACTAAATTAATTCTGAATAAGTCTCTGTATCCTGTAAATTGATGCTTCTTGAATTTTGTTATATGGATCTTGTTCTTGAGAATACTGATATGAGTTTAAGGCACCCACATAGTCCCCACACACGTGTTGACAGATCCCCAGTATCTGATATGATATGTCTCTGAGGTATACAGGGACATGGACCCCGACATCATAGAGTAGCAGAGTCTGGAGGTTCTGTAGAGCTTGGTGAGACTCTAGTGTATGACGTAATCTGTGGTGATTCAGTACTGACAACATGTGTAACATCACTACAGGTGGGATGTATAATGCAGACCTACCATTCCTGTAACTGACTGTCTGTTCTAATAACAACTCATCAATGTAAGTGTACTCACTGTCTAGTACAATGTCACTCACTACAGCCTTTCGCATTTTATCACTCAGTGACACTCCCGTCATGGCGCGTCTGTACATCTCTACATTGACATTAGCTTTATACATAACATAGGGTACTGACATCCTCTCTTGTGCTCTCTGTAAACATCTCAGTGATTGTTCATACCTACACGTTCTGTAGTAGTACATAGCTAGATACAATATATCTGACACATAACCTATCTGTGATGCTATCTTTAACATGTGACATACTTTATCAGATATAAGTATTACACCTTTGTTACACGGTCCTGCATACTGTGTTATGTACCACGCGGTGTTAATCAATACTGCTGACGTTATATTCTGAGTACTCACTAGCTGATATGGCCCCTGTCTTTCACGGATGAATTTTTCTATTTCTATCATGTAATCCGGAAATTCTTTTATATCTAATACAGAGAAATTAATTTCATTTATTTCACTAAAAATATGTATGTCTAGTTTTACAGGGGATATCATGCTGTCTTCATCTGTTCTGATTACCAGTGTTTTGTTTAATATGGCTCTACTGAGGTAGGGTCTTATTGTGGGGCTTAATAAAAGACATGATATCCCCTTACAATACAGGTTATACACCTGATCAAACAATAAAGATTGGGATGCCCCGGTCACTTTCACTCTAAACATGTTGTTTTGGGGAATAAAAAAATTTGGACATTCAGCTCTGTGTATCCAGCAAATGAGCAATTTAAAACACCGCCAAAAATTTGACAATAAATTACCGGGTGTCCATATCAAGGAGGCATCTTCCTGGATAACCCAAAATAGAATTGTTTTCATGAAATATGAACACAGAATAGGATTATTGATGACTTCTTTGAGAAATATCTTCAGAAGTCCGTAACACAAGAACTGGACGTGGTTCATTGAGTATACTAGTTTTTGCTCTGCTTGAGAAAATGAAATCCTCCATTCATCACCCGTGTTATGTTCACTACTTATGGGTACGACATGGGACCCGGAGCGTACAATATCATGTAAAACATCATCAGATGGCCAGCCTCTCTGTCGGCATCTTTCTATCCATGCTGAGGCTAATGTTGGCCAGTTATCGGACCCTAAACAGAAAGCATTGTCACATTCCAGTACTCCACCGAAAACATAAGATGCACAGGGTCCATGTTGTACACAGGACTGAAGTCCAGGATTGCTATTTCTATAGAACTCGGTAAAAACCCCTCGAAACAAATCACTGGAAATATACTGTTCTCCATTTCGATTTACACACGAAGATCTCACATTAGCACTATAGGAATCAGTGAGCAGCTTCAGTCTGGTAAATCCCGGTGGAAGATCTTCCCACTCCATCAGAATGACGGTGTGTTGTGGGATACGGTACAGACTGATCTGAGAGAGATCACAGATCACTTTATGATCTGATGGCCAGAACATCAAATCAATGTCTGATGTCTTCAGTCTAAATCCCTCACGATCACTGCCACTAATCATTCTGTGTAGTCCATTCATTATTCTCACTGGTCTCTCCATCAACTCCTTGGTGTCCACCACGTCCCTCCTGATTCTCACTTCAGAAGGAGTTCCCACTTTACGACACATTCCCACATAGACAGCTTCTGATAGACGGGGAATGTGGTCCATTTTGAGGCTAATTAAGAAAAAGTAAAGTAATCATTTTTATATAAGTATGAAATCACCTTTACAAACAACCCCCTACAGTGTGTTTATTCTCAACTGATTTATCAATATATCTTATACTTAAATTTCTATTATGTATTCATTGTCAGTCAAAAGTGTTTTCTATCACACTCCTAAACAGTGACGAGAAATACAGGACATTTCATTCTCTCAACACTAGGTCCATTATACCCCCACCCCCTCCACGTTTTCACGACCGATGATTTTGGAAGCTTTAATTCAAAACAGCTCCAAGTGATGTTTTTATATGTTTTAAAGTTTGTTTGAGAAGAGAATATTCATATGCTTTTTCAGTCCACTTCTGTAACTACCTCCCCCCCCCCCCCCCCCCCCCCCCCCCCCCCCCCCCCCCCCCCCCCCCCAGTTAGTAAAACGACGGTAGGTGCCTGCTGGTGTAACTATATTAATGATCACAAAACAAAACTATTTACACTTTGACAGTATCCTGTCCTCAGTGCATTGTGGGAGATGGAGTGCATACTACTAAAGACCGACAGGCTTCAGATAGATATTCAGACATATCACCGGTGCCGACACTGACATTTAAAATACATTCATTGCTTGATTATATCTTGTGTAACGTCCCTGTCGAGAAGTTTATATGGAGACGTCACCAGGACCGGTGAGAGGCTTCAAATTTAGGCCTATACTCGGCGCTTACGATCATTAAGCAGTGAGGGTTCTTTAGCGTGCCACACCTACTGGGACACGGGATATCCGTTTTTAAGAGGGTGTTGCTAAAACGCGGAACGGAAAACGGAATAGAATTTAAGAATTAGAATGATTAACATAGGTAAGAGAACACGAAATAGAAAATCTTTAAGATAATTTCTGGGCATATTTGGATATTCTTCTGTCTGTTAGTCTTTTAGCTATTTCATATACATGTATGTTAATTTCTCATACTGTGGATCGTAAACTTCACCTTAGTTTTCATTGGTTCTGTTTCAGTTTTTCTTTCCCGCTGTATCTCTTCGAGTTCAACACTAATCCGCAGGATGTCAGTAAATGTACGAACTTTCGAATAAACTCATTTAAAAATCTTTCATACACATCGGATTCGTTCGCTTTAAGAGTTGATGTGTTACATAATACATACACTGTACATGTATTATATCAGGTGTATATCTAAATTACTAATAGGATGCTTACTCCTCCAAGGCACCTGATCCCACCTCTGGCGTGTCCAGTGGTCCGTGTTTGCCCAACTATCTATTTTTTATTGCTTGTAGGAGTTGTGAGATTGATCACTGTTCATGATCTTCACCTTTCATTTAAGAAGGCTGTGTTTTGAGGAAATTGTTGAAAAAATGGAAGGGGGGGGGGCTTTTCTTCATTGGATATAAAATTTTAAAATTCAAGTCTTTTTCAATATAATTATTTTTTTCTTTATTTTTTCTTTTCTTCATTGGATATAAAATTTTAAAATTCAAGTCTTTTTCAGTATGATTATTTTTTTCTTTATTTTTTCTTTTCTTCATTGGATATAAAATTTTAAAATTCAAGTCTTTTTCAGTATGATTATTTTTTTCTTTATTTTTTCTTTTCTTCATTGGATATAAAATTTTAAAATTCAAGTCTTTTTCAGTATGATTATTATTTTTCTTTAATTTTTCTTTTCTTCATTGGATATAAAATTTTATAAATCAGGTCTTCTTCAGTATAATTTTTTTTTCTTTATTAATAACTTTCATGGCAAGTTGATGATTTTAAACTACATATGCATTAGTATGAAGTATATCAAATGGTGGGTTCTGTGGATGACTACCTGCTCTCTATGTAATTTCTGCTTCCCTTGTTCATGAGAAACCTTTTACTTTGTAAAATGCTGACCTCCTCATAATATCATTCCATACAATATTTTCCGTTCCGTCTTCCGTTTCATTTTCCATTCCGCATTTTAGCAACACCCTTTTAAAGGTCATCTCTGAGGACCCATGACATTCACACCTGATGCCGAGCGTTTGGCAATGGAACTGTCAGTACCTGTTTTAACGACTTAGATCTGTTTCGACAGGATTCGAACCCGACCTTTCGCATGCCTGGTGAACGTTGTACCTCTAGACCACCGCAGCGGTCAAAAAATACATTGTTAAATAATCTAAGATGTTACGGGAATAAAAACCAGTGGGCATCATACTGTGATACCAATTATATGAAATCTACTCTTCTACAGAAACAGACCTGTACATGTGTTATGGATTCTTAATTCATTACGTAATGGGAATACCCACGGGGAGTCCCCGTGGGTTGTTTGTACTTTCGTTCCAAATTCTTATTGAGAATACTTTAACAAAGGACAGTGACAGTGATGAAACTAAAAATAAGTATAACCAAGCTTTATTTGAACACGGTAACATGACACTATTCCTCCCTAGCACTAGTAGTTGTCAGATTACACCCCAAAATAGAAATTCTAAGCCCCCCCCCCCCTCCTGATGCCAAAGCTTACAAGCAAAACGCATTGACAAATCATCACAGCTATTAGGGTAATCTAAAACCAAGTACCTTGTTCTGATACCAATATATAAAATCTACCGCCAAACCTGCCTTACTTCCTTGTTCCGTCTTATGTCCTTGTTCTGCCTTACTTCCTTGTTCCGTCTTATGTCCTTGTTCTGTGGGGAAAACACTGAGAATCCCCCCTGTACGTTGTACTTTCGTTTCAGATCTGATATTACATGTATATCATCAATAATTCAACAAAGGGTACTAACTTAAAATAAATACTTCCTATATTCAGACCTACGGTCTAACGCTCATACATCGACATTCATTGCAAAAAGTTAATCTGTATTAAAATAAAGTATAAAAAAAACAAATTTGACGAAATTATATAAATAAGCTTGAAGTTTTATTGACTTGAATATAATTATTACATATTTAATTTCTAAGAAAAGAAAGTAGTCATAATGTTTCTTCCGTTGGTCACTGTTGTCAAAGTGTGTGTATTTATATACTACGTTAGAGTAATACAAACTGTGATTGACGGTAAATGAATTGAAAAATATCAGAATAAATAACTTGTTATTGGGTCAAATGCTTATTGGCGTATTTCATATCCACTGTTAGACCTTTCTTGGCACACTGATTTGGACTACGGATAACTCCGTTTACCTGCTTATGGCGGGTGAAACCGGTCGGCCGGGGAGGGGGGGGGGGGGGTGCTTGTTCGTCCTAGGTACCTGATCCTGCCTCTGGTATATTCAGGGGTCCGTATTTGCCAACTCTCTATTTTATCAACGTCAGAAAATAGCAATTTTCCTTTAACACCATTATCAAAATTTCACAAAAACTGGTTTAAACGATGCAATAGCATTCATGACAATTTCATGAAACTGTAAAAAATATACAAGATGTGAAAAAAAGAAAATCTATCGCATAATGGACTTGATGAATAATTTGATGGAAATAGTTATTGCCCTTGGGTTCAATATTTTAAAACATGTACTTGATTATTGGTATATAAGTTAAAGTTTTAAAATATTTTATAGTTCATAAGATTTTTTACAATAAATATTGAAAAAAAACCTGCAAATTTATTTTCCTGTCATGCATAAATCTTTTCAACTCATTGACTTTGCGAAATCTTATGACGTCACGAGAGGTTGGAACTACGTTAAATAGGTTGTCCTTGTTTTAAACCTTTTTCTTGAGTTTTAAAATCATAAATTTATGCGAGCGTTGACAGATTTCTTCTACTTTGTTTCATCCGAAATTCTTAAAACAATAGTTTGGCGATTCTCCAAAATGATGAACGCCGTTTTCAATTAGTTATTTTAAGCAATTATAAATCACCGATTAGACGGACGCCAGCTGGTACACGTATCCTGTTGATAACTATATGTACTCAAACAGTTTGATCATATATACGAAAATAGTGTTAATGCAGTGCTTTTATTTCCTTGTGTAAACGGCGTTCTCCAAAAGTATCGATTATCAGTTTGGGCATTTCAAGTTTTTAAGAGGCTTTCAACATAGTACAGATGTTTTCATTTGATTAGCTTTATGGTAAAATTTATACTTTGGTAATATCTATATTTTTACCCACCTCATGAATGTTGTATTCTCTTGAAAATTTACAGGATTCGCCTCTGATTACGATTACCAACGCGTTCAAAATTTGACTGAAGTGTTAATTCTCCTTAATGTGTTGATATTCCATTGTGGTTTATTTGTACATTTTGAAAATACGAATTTCAAAAGCTATCTAAAAACATATAATACGAATATACACTATATACATCTCGAAAAGTATCATATCTATGCTTGATTGCCAATACAAAAATATTTGTCAGTTCTTTCCCCTATTTCAAACATAGGTGGCGCAAGATCGTTTAAGTCTTTGTTGATTTCTGGTGTGCATACGATTTATGACAGAGTGTACTCTTCTTTTTTACAAGCAAGGGGCGGGAGTAGGCTTCCTGAGAAATGAAGTTTTGAAAAGAAACAAGTGTTTCATTGTCATCATACGTAACAGTAACGTTATAACGGCCTAACGTTATAACGATCTAGTTTGTCTATACAACCTATCATTGGTTCAAATGTTCTCTGACGTATTTCATACCGATTCCTAGACTGTTCTTGGCACACTGATTTTGACTACGGATAACTCCGTTTACCTGATCAAGATGTAGGGCTGACGGTGGGTGTGACCGGTCGACAGAAAATGCTTACTCCTCCTAGGCACCTGTTCCCACCTCTGGTGTGTCCAGGGTTCCGTGTTTGCCCAACCATCTAATTTGTATTGTTTAAAGATGTTGATCACTGTTCGTTATCTTCACCTTTCATAATTTCAACTTTAAACCATGAATCAGATGACGTTTGTTTTGATGATCTATGAACATCCATTAATATAATAAGTTTGATAATAATTTGTTGTTATTACAATGTGCGTTGGACACGACGTATCATCGAAATGATTGACATTCAAATAATTACACCAACTCATAATTGGATTAGATTATATTCACGTAGCAATAATCAAAATTGGGTTTTGTTGAATTAATGGTAGCAGTTGATAATTCGAGATGTTTGTCATGACCCGCGGACGGTATATAGGACGATCGTTACACGTGTCCTCCTGTCCATTTTGAGTGTTGATATTTCCTTTCATTTGTTTTAAATTGCATTCATACTTTCGTATTCAATTTTTGTTTCAATATGTACTCATATCACTGAAATTATATATATTATTAGTTTTATATATCTAATATCAGTGTACATTTGTAGTTTCACTGTTTTACAATCATATGCTAGCTGATATATTCCGGGTTTCTACTTTTCTAAAAATCATATGCTTGCAGATAACAATATGCTTGTCGACAACTTCCGGGTTTGGTAAATACTTCCTTGTTCTAAAGGCTATGAAAGTATTAACTACGGGAAGAATGAGAATGAGAGATATAGTTGAACTTCAGGTTTTCTTTTGCATGTTTTATTATTTGTGAAGACGTTTTTAATGACGTGTGTGTCGGACATACAAAGATGAACAGTTCTACGTGCTTTTGAAATGATGAAAATAAAACCAAATAATTAAATTGAAATTATTGCTGCTGTATAGAAAATGTCCATAAAAATTATACACTCAAAATATTTTGATAGTGTTTTGAATAACTGGTGGTCTATGATTTCTTATGTTTCACACGGATGTACAATTTCGTTTTGTCAGAATAGGGTAGATAGTGCACTATAATATAGAAGGAAATTCCTCACAAGAGAGGATAAGAGAGAGAGAGAGAGAGAGAGAGAGAGAGAGAGAGAGAGAGTTCAATGTTTTGTTTGACTGATGATCATATTATAGTATGTATTCGCTCATTAAAAAAATGCATAATGTAAAACTTATACGGTACCAATTTTGATGCACCAGATGCGTTAAATCCTAAAAAACAATGAAGTTTTAGAGCTACTTTAGGGGAAAACAGAGTGTCAAAAAAGTGGAGTCATATTCGTCTAAGGATAAGAGCTATGCATGAGGGAGATAATCCTTAATTTTGAAATGAATTTTTAAATTTTAACACAGGAATTAAATATACATCCGTAATTTCAAGCTAGTAACGAAGTACTTAGCTACTGGGATGTAGAGACCCTCAGGGACTAACAGTCCTCGACCTAGGGGTCATAATGTATATTTAAAAAGTTAGATTTACTTTCCAATGCTTTTGCCTTTGAAATGTCTTCAAATGGTAATGATAGCCATCTCATGAATTCAATTGTGCAGTTGCGAACAATGCTTACCCTGTACCTCTGTTTATGAAAGGAAAATGTCAATTCCTCTGGTGTGTCCAGGGGTCCGTTTTGTCCAACTATCTATTTTCAGCAGAAATGAAAGGAGGATGTAAATTCCAAATGTAATTTTCTTTGTTTGGTATACACCATGAAGCGCGTTACACAAGGACATAAATTGTAAATTGTGAGCGGTCGACAGGGAATGCTTACTCCTCCTAGGCACCTGATCCCACTTCTGGGGTGTCCAGGGGTCCGTTATGTCCAACTATCTATTTTGTATTGCTTATAGGAGTTATGGGATTGATCACTTCGTTATCTTCACCTTTATAGGAGTTATGCGATTGATCACTGTTCGTTATCTTCACCTTTATAGGAGTTATGAGATTGATCACTGTTCGTTATCTTCACCTTTATAGGAGTTATGCGATTGATCACTGTTCGTTATCTTCACCTTTATAGGAGTTATGAGATTGATCACTGTTCGTTATCTTCACCTTTCATACTGACGCGCTTTACGAAGTTTGCCGGCATGAAGCGTCGGAATCCAAAAGATGAGATTGATTTCTTATATAGCTGTATGTATTCATTTCTTATATAGCTGCATGTATTCATTTCTTATATAGCTGTATGTATTCATTTCTTATATAGCTGTATGTATTCATTTTTAGAAAATGCACAATTAATGTATATTCAAAAAGATATATCATTTAGTACATTATCCTCAATAATAAAAAAGGCATAAACTTAATATTTTTACAATTTTTCGTAAAGTACTAGATGCATAATCAGGAGATGATAGCTAACAATGATATCAATTTGAATTAATATTCTAAGTTTTGGACAGAGAAATGTGTGATGTTTCAAAAGTATATTTTATGTTTAATCTCAACTTTCAAATACTCAAAACATCCTGATGATGAGAAATTCAAGTGATGACACTTGTATATGAAATCGCTGTTCGTTATCTTCACCTTTCATCGTACGCCCGGTTGTTGGTATTTCAGTTGTTGTTGATGTCTATTTTGTTTTCTCTTCGAAATCCATTACCTTACATATTGCATACAAGTGTTTTCTACTTCACATTTTCACATCGTCACAGAATGCCATCACAAGAAAATCTCCGAAGTTCATTCCGGAATTTAGTGTCATAAAAGCAATAAATGTACGGATTAGCGGTGTGATTTAGAAGGTTAGAAGGGAAACAGAATACATACATGTTAAGCCCGTAGCCTCTCAGTTGTATATCTGTTGCAAAACCGTGGACCCATGTGATCAGTGACGTCAGATACGAAACTACGTCAGCAATAATTATCGCCAGGAACATGGCGCTAGTCCGTCGCTCTTTGAGGTAGCTGCAGGTTCGATATTATTAGTTATGTAGACACATATAAAGGTAACACGGATTTAGATGGGGTCTTTGGAATTAAATGCATATTGGGCGAGGCGTTTGCGGTATAAAAAAATATTCAAGGACCCCATATATTTCCCTATTACCTCTCTCTGTGTCCACATAACGACTTTATCCTATCGATGATTTTACGTATACATTAATGTCAAAGGACATATTGTCATTTTTCATTCTTGATGCTTTTCTAATGCACATGTACAACAATAATAAATCACTCCAGCAATATACGTATTCGTGAGATACTTTATCAAACGTAAACAATTAAAAAGTGGCTGCAACATTTAAACCATTAACAACGGGATAAAAACAAGTTTTTCAACAAGCTTTAAATTCAAAAATGAATTCATTTGTGTTCATGTGCCTATGACGTAATGATATGTGCTGACTCCAGCGACAAGGTATGCGAGCTCCCATGACGTCATAATAGACATACGTGGTCAGTAAACCACGTGGAAGGGGGATATTGACAATATCAGGTTAGTAAGCGATATAATTTGGTGTCTTTAGATGTGTATCCATCAAGAACGTTACTAGCCTGCTTTCGCCATGATAACAAAAGCGTTTTATAAATAGTTTTTTATGATGCTTTATTTCTGTAATGCATTGTTAAATGCATCATGCACATATGTGAACATTGCATTGTATACATTTTGCAAAAATGTTTCATATATTAATTTGCACACTTGGCTCACACGTGTATCAATTCGAACAGTTTTGATAAGTTTACGTGCAATGGAAAAGATGCAACACCAAATGCAATCCTGACCTTTGACGTGTATACTCTATTACATATATACAATGTAATTTATACTTCCATCATAGCTTTACACTGTTCCCAGAGGCAACCAAATTTATTAACAGGTAAATATTTACAAGAAATATAATTTTCAACGTTATGTTTGATTTTTAAAAAGTATCATTCTAAGTAAATTTTGCATTTTTCCGCATTTTAAAACAGCTAAAAATATATTGTTTGGCATTCAGTATTATGAAGTAGATAGCAAAAATTTTATGAGTAAAGGGTGCCTCTCCAAAAATCACAGTTTGGCATTAAAACCTGTATGTTTATAAGTAGTTCTATAAATATGTAGACTTAGATCGTTCCATTGTGTTAATATTTTATAAATAGATTTTGTACATTTATCCGTCAACAACAGTATTTTATATAACATTCACAAATACGGACGTTGTGACCTTATAAACCCATCCGTCGAAAATTGTGTTTCTTAAGAACTTTGAAATTGCACACTATTAATTCTATTATATTTTACAGAAAGTCCACTTTGAAATTTATTCTAAGAAAGAAAAATATATTGCCCCCAACCTACCTTCATTTTGGAGTGATGAGAGACTTTCGTAAACACTTTTTTTCAATCAATCCAGGGGCCTCCGTGGCCGAGTGGTTAAAGCATCGCGTTCAAAATCACACGGTCCCTCACTTTTGTCGGCGCATATTCAAATCCCGCTTGCGCCGGTAAGTGAGAAAGTTTCCCAGTTTACTTTCGGAAGGTCGGTGGTCTCTTCCCAGGTACATGTTATCTGGATTGTCTCTTTTTTAACCAATAAAAACTGGGCGCCACCAGATAACTGAAAAATTGTTGAGTGTGGCGAAAAACATCAATCAATCAATCCAAACGATTTTTGTTTTAACACTGATTTTTAAACTCTGCACACATTTACAACCCAACCGCCGCGGTGGTGTAGAGGTAGAGCGTTCACCCCGCATGCGGAAGGTCGGGGTTCAAATCCTGGTAGCGACATACTTAAGTCGTTAAAACAGGTAGTGACAGTTCCATCGTCAAACGCTCGGTCTCAGGTGTGAATGCCACGGGTTCTGTAAGATAACCTTAAAAACGGATGTCCCGTGTCAAGGTAGATGTGCCACGCTAAAGAATCCGGCCGTAAGCGCCGAGCACATACCTAAATTTGAAGCCCTTCACCGGTCTTGGTGCCGTCTCTATGAAAGGTGAAGATAATGAACAGTGATCAATCTCATAACTCCTATAAGCAATACAAAATAGATAGTTGGGCAAACACGGACCCCTGGATATACCAGAGGTGGCATCAGGTGCCTAGGATGATTAGCATCCCCTGTTGACCGGTCACACCCGCCGTGAGCCCTATATCTTGATCAGGTGAACGGAGTGTTAGAATACAGTGCTTTTTTCTGTAAAAGAAAAGAATACCTAGATAGGGAATATTGTGCGGGAATATCATGAAATTATGTCAACCAGCAATGGTAAAAAGAGATCTAAAAGTGTTTATTTTCAAGATAGTTGGATCAGTTCTCCTTAACACAAAACTTGATCAATCTCATAACTCTTATTATAAACAATACAAAATAATGAGTTCGGCACGGACTGGATATACCAGAGATGGAATCAGGTGCCTGGGAGGAGCAAGGATTATGCAAACGTGCATTATGTACCCAACGTTCTTGATAGTTTATGAATGCACAAAGAGGTTTCATCATCGTATGAGTGCGCAAAGTCGTGTTTCTATCGTATGAATACATAATGTTTATACATGTGGAAACACGATCATGTATACGTACTGTATGAATACATAATGTTTATACATGTGAAAACACGATCATGTATACGTACTGTATGAATACATAATGTTTATACATGTGAAAACACGATCATGTATACGTACTGTATGAATACATAATGTTTATACATGTGAAAACACGATCATGTATACGTACTGTATGAATACATAATGTTTATACATGTGGAAACACGATCATGTGTACGTAACATACAAATGCAAAAGAGTCTTGTCTGTATCGTATGAATGCATGATGTCGTTTTAGTTTAAACTGTATCCATGTAAAAAATTAAATTAAATAAAACACACACAAACAATATTATGATTAAATACTTACCAATTGGATTGTTGAGATTGGGAAATAAGGAACGTCGTTTACATATGTACATAAATGCACGGGGAAAAATAAATGTCGTAGGAGTGCACTTAGCAGTGTTTCTATCACATGGATGTATAAAGTCAGGTGTGTATCATATAAATACACTTAGCAGTGTTTATATCATGTATGTATAAAGTCAGGTCTGTGTCATATAAATACACTTAGCAGTGTTTATATCATGTGTATAAAGTCAGGTCTGCATCATATAAATACACTTAGCAGTGTTTATATCATGTATGTATAAAGACAGGTCTGTATCATATAAATACATTTAGTGGTGTTTATATCATGTATGTATAAAGTCAGGTCTGTGTCATATAAATACACTTAGCAGTGTTTATATCATGTATGTATAAAGTCAGATCTGTGTCATATAAATACATTTAGTAGTGTTTATATCATGTATGTATAAAGTCAGGTGTGTATCATATAAATACACTTAGCAGTGTTTATATCATGTATGTATAAAGACAGGTCTGTATCATATAAATACATTTAGTGGTGTTTATATCATGTATGTATAAAGTCAGGTCTGTGTCATATAAATACACTTAGCAGTGTTTATATCATGTATGTATAAAGTCAGGTGTGTATCATATAAATACACTTAGCAGTGTTTATATCATGTATGTATAAAGTCAGATCTGTGTCATATAAATACACTTAGCAGTGTTTATATCATGTATGTATAAAGTCAGGTGTGTATCATATAAATACACTTAGCAGTGTTTATATCATGTATGTATAAAGTCAGGTCTGTGTCATATAAATACATTTAGTGGTGTTTATATCATGTATGTATAAAGTCAGGTGTGTATCATATATATACACTTAGTAGTGTTTATATCATGTGTATGTATAAAGTCAGGTCTGCATCATATAAATACACTTACCAGTGTTTATATCATGTATGTATAAAGTCAGGTGTGTATCATATAAATACACTTAGCAGTGTTTATATCATGTATGTATAAAGTCAGATCTGTGTCATATAAATACACTTAGCAGTGTTTATATCATGAATGTATAAAGTCAGGTCTGTGTCATATAAATACACTTAGCAGTGTTTATATCATGAATGTATAAAGTCAGGTCTGTGTCATATAAATACACTTAGCAGTGTTTACATCATGTTTATGTATAAAGTCAGGTCTGTGTCATATAAATACATTTAGTGGTGTTCATAACATGTGTATGTATAAAGTCAGGTCTGTATCATATAAATACACTTAGTAGTGTTTCTATCGTATGTATGTATAAAGTCAGGTCTCTATCATAAAAATGCACTCCCATATAAGGAGGTCGTGCTTGTGAAAGATTCTACTGTGACACCATAATTTCTGACATTGTTGAAATCGGAATTCTCTGGTTCGGTATAAAGTTCAGCTTTTACAAGATAATTTATCTGCTAACCAGTCAGAGCTGGTGAGAGAGTATATATTGAATATTTTTTATTTATTATCATTGCGTTTTATTTAACCAACACAATTAATGCGTTCTGCGTGTACAACAAACTAAAACAAAGAACAAGAAACACATAAAAAAGACATAAAAATAAGAGTAGACAAAACTATGTTTATAGATTTTTCACCTACATAAAAACCGAATGATAGATTAAATGCAAGTCTTAAAAAATATGTTTTAAGTTTAGTTTAAAGTTTATTTTTAAAAACAGTACCCTAAATTAATCATTGAATCGATATGATCACTTGACTGAATGTATTCATTGTCTTTGTTTGTAAGGCTCATTATTACAACTGTATTTTAAACGAACTTGGCATTAATTCCACTTTTGGTAATCATACTTATACTCCAACTGCCCTTTCAAAAGACGAAATTATTCAAAACCATGCTTCAGTTTTAGACACATTTAATATTCCATTCAATGAGTCGAATGAATATGAGTTACCGTACCTATACTCGATTCCTAAACTACATAAAAACCCTTACAAACAAAGATACATTGTTGGATCCAGTAAATGTTCTACCAAGCCCCTATCTTTGCTCCTCACGAAAATGTTAACAGCTGTGAAGGAGAAACTTCAAACTCACTGTGCGACTACATATGCCAGAAGTGGTGTTAATCAAATGTGGATTCTAAAACATTCTAAAGAACTTTTAATAAACTTGAAATCACAGAATTTTTCCCAAATAAATAGTATTAAAACCTATGACTTTTCAACACTATACACGACCATTCCTCACGATAAATTAAAGACTAGACTTTTTGACATCATAGACAGTTGTTTCTTCGACAAAAACGGAAAACGGAAATATTCATACCTAGTGATCAGTCATTCAAAAACTTACTTTGTCAAACACCACTCTGATTCCACGCACAAGTACTCTGAAGTTAAAATAAAAAATATGCTAGAGTTCCTCATTGACAATATCTTCGTGGTCTTTGGTGATCAGGTCTTCCAACAGTCTGTTGGAATTCCCATGGGCACGAATTGTGTTCCTTTGTTAGCTGACCTGTTTTTATATTCATATGAAGCAGAATTTATTCAAAAACTTCTACGTGTGAAGAACAAATCTCTCGCTGTGACCTTCAATTCGACTCTTAGATATATCGATGACGTTTTGTCTATTAACAATGATAGCTTTCATTCATATGTCGATTTGATAAATCCCTGTGAGCTCGAAATAAAGGACACCACAGAGTCGTCCACTTCTGCTTCATACTTAGATATTTTATTAAAAGTAGACATTAACGGCAAACTGACAACTCAACTGTGTGACAAACGGGATGATTTCAGCTTCTCCATCGTCAACTTCCCATATTTATGTAGCAATATTCCATTATCACCTGCATATGGTGTTTATATATCTCAACTGATTCGATATGCAAGAGCTTGTTCTGGGTATAGTCAGTTTTTAAATCGAGGTAAGCTACTGACAAACAAGTTGATGGTACAGGGATTTCAACAGTCTCGATTGAAGTCAGCATTTCGCAAATTCTATGGTCGTTATAACGATCTAGTTCGTCAATACAACCTCGCATTGGGTCAAATTCTGTCTGACGTGTTTCATACCGATTGTTAAGCCGTTCTTGGCACACTGATTTTGACTGCGGATAACTCCGTTTACCTGATCAGGATATGGGGCTCACGGCGGGTGTGACCGGTCAACAGGGGATGCTTACTCCTCCTAGGCACCTGAATCCACCTCTGGTGTGTCTAGGGGTCCGTGTTTGCCCAACTATCTATTTTGTATTGCTTATAGGAATTATGACATTGATCACTGTTCGTTATCTTCACCTTGCATTCACGCTACAGATAATTTTCAAAATTGATATCTAATTTCTAGATAAATCTGAGAGTTTGTTAAATAAGGTATCGTGTATGGATTTGCTTTTAAATTGGTAAGTTATGTAAAAACTCATACAAAGTACTTTAGAACTGTAAACAGAGATACAGGAAAAGAAAATTACGTTATGAAACTTGGCTGAAGAACAATAATAAGCAACAAAAAGGGTTTTCATAGAATGGACCTTTAATGACAAAAAAGACACAGAACATTTCTGAGATTATAACTGCGTGTAACATCACTGCATATCTTAGAAACGTTTTTTCACGCATCAATGGCCCCAACATGCATGACCTACAATAATATAGCATTCCATTTATTGTTATGTAACAGAATACTGGTAATTAGTGTCACAATATGCTTCCCTGTAAGGTGGATAAGATGGGATTGGGTGGGGTACATGTAGGTGGGTTGGGGTAGATTGGATGTGATTGGGTGGGTGCGGTGGGGTAGGTGGGATCGGATTGGGTGGGGTAGGTGGGATCGGATTGGGTGGGGTAGGTGAGATGGGATTGTGTGGTTGTTGTGAGGTAAGTGGGATGGGGTTCGGCGGAGTAGGTGGGATGGGTGCGGTGGGTAGGTGGGATGGGATTGGGTGTGGTGGGTTAGGTGGGATGGAGTTGGGTGGGGTAGGTGGGATGGGGTAGGATTGATGAGAGTAAGGTGGGAGTGTATATGTAGATGTACATAGATTTGCAAATATGTCTGTTCATAATTGAATATTTAAATGTTTTATGTTTTCCATACTTTTCATGAAGTTCATAATAACCTCATGTATGTTAAGAATGACAATAATTTATTTCTGAATTGAACGATAGAGCTAAATATATTTATGGGTTTAACAATCGGAAGTGTTTTCTATCCATCCATAGGAAATGTTCATATATTTATCTGTATTTATCTGTATGATTTGGTCATGGAGATTTAGCTCAATTTGTTTAACTATATCACTTGAACTAACCGTGACAGATTTTCGTCTTTGCTGCGGAGGAGTCATTCCTTCTTCTTCCGGTATGCAGCCAAACCTTTTCGGGTCTTTAAAGTTGTAACCCTGGGGTAGGTTGAGAATGGATGACAACCGTCGTCCAACCGATCTAGCCACTTCAAGATCCGGTTTAATACCACTGCTAACCAGACGAGTTACTAGGAAGCCAATCGCTGCCCATGAGCCAAGCATCACGATCCCGACCAGAATGGCAATAAGGTATACAAACAACCTCTCCATGCACAAGTTGGGGAAGAATCTTTCTTCTACTATCAATACAAATACTCATCATTCATGTATGATATAATAGATGAAAGAACGAAATACATGCTTTTAATCTTCTTTTTGGTTTGAATAGAGAACACGTCTGACAAATATCGCGGTTTACCCATAAATACTTTGTAAATGAAACCTCTTTAGTGAAAACTTGATGATATTAGAAAATGTGTCACAATTTCTTAAGGAATCACATGTTTGATTCTGTAGAGGTGAAATCACGCGGATTCGCGTTCCCACTGTTATCTCGTTGACCTCGTCAGCGGCTCTTCTGATTTTGTTCGCATTTCCTGAGCAGTGAGTCTGACAATGAAAGTGAAAGGTTGAACACATATTATTTATGTTGAAGAATTCAGCTCAAAACAGTTCGTCCAAGAGGTGAAGAGGGTATCAGAATATTCTTTGTTTCTTTTTAGCGCTACCTGTATCCAAGATAATCTGCACACACTTAATATCTGATCACGTGATCTTGTGTTAATGCAAGTAAGTGTACTTTGGGGTATAATTAACAGTAAATATATCTATCTCTTTATCTATCTATCTCCTATTGTATCTCTATAATCCCTCATACTGTCTCTCTATCTCTCTCCTATTGCTTCTTTTTCTTTCTCTCCTATTGTCCATAATTATGTCTGTTATATTCTCACTCTGTCTCCCATACTGTCTCTCTATCCTATTCTCTCTATCCTCTCTCTTTCTCTCTCTCTCTCTCTCTCTCTCTCTCTCTCTCTCTCTCTCTCTCACCCGTTGACAGTCTCCACGACACACAGACAGCTGACACGTGAAAATCACATCCGCCTCCGCTTCGCCATTAAGGTTCGTAGGTTGGAACGCCCGGAAGTTAGATTCCAGCGCCCCTCTGTTCTTCTTCTCAAAGTTTGGAAACAATTCCAAATCCGGGGCGCATCTAAGTAGGGAGATACGTCATCAATTGTAGTGTTTCATGGGGTCTACATATTCATTATTTCATGAATTACTGTAAGTTCCTAAATATACAAGGAATTCATTATTGCGTAATTTTGTGAGAAGCATCACTCGCGAATTAATTTTATTTTTATATAGCTAAAATGCATGTAAAGACTCTAGATCAACAGTGGATCGCGAATATATGACGTATACGAATCATTTCGCGATATTAAGCACTCGCGTATAAAAAGGAATTTACAGCATTACATTCATGTATATTCTGATATACGTCTTCGAAAACCTTCAAAAATCCATTTATACATTTTCCTCATCATCGTTTTACATAGAATAGCAACATATCTAGTGTTTATATATCTAGAGTTAGAATGAATGAATAATTGAGCTTTTGATTGATTGATTGATTGATTGATTGAATGAATCTTATTTAACTCCTTCTCGAGAATTTTGCACTCATATGGAGACGTCTATTGAACGTTTGAAAATACATAAAGCTCCACGCCAGCATAGAAGTATGATGTAAGTACTGATATAAGTACTGATGTAAGAATGTCTGATGTAAGTACTGATCTAAGTACTGATGTAAGTACACTTGATGTAAGTACTGATGTAAGTATGTTTGATGTAAGTATGCCTGATGTAAGTACTGATGTAAGTACTGATATAAGTATGCCTGATGTAAGTACTGATGTAAGTACTAATGTAAGTACGCATGATGTAAGTACGCTTGATGTAAGTACTGATGTAACTACTGATCTAAGAACTGATGTAAGTACACTTGATGTAAGTACTGATGTAAGTATGTTTGATGTAAGTATGCCTGATGTAAGTACTGATGTAAGTACACTTGATGTAACTACTGATCTAAGTACTGATGTAAGTACACTTGATGTAAGTACTGATGTAAGTATGTTTGATGTAAGTATGCCTGATGTAAGTACTGATGTAAGTACTGATATAAGTATGCCTGATGTAAGTACTGATGCAAGTACTAATGTAAGTACGCATGATGTAAGTACGCTTGATGTAAGTACTGATGTAACTACTGATCTAAGAACTGATGTAAGTACACTTGATGTAAGTACTGATGTAAGTATGTTTGATGTAAGTACTGATGTAAGTATGCTTGATGTAAGCACTTATGTAAGTACTGATGTAAGTACTGATCTAACTACGTCTGATGTAAGTACTGATTTAAGTACGCCTGATGTAAATACTGATGTAAGTACACCTGCTGTAAGTAGTGATGTAAGTACTGATGTAAGTACACCTGATTTAAGTACGTCTGATGTAAGTATGACTGATGTAAGAACTGATGTAAGTACGCCTGATTTAAGTACTGATGTAAGTACGCATGATGTAAATAGGCCTGATGCGCTTCGTGAAGTAGGTCGGTGTGAAGCATTGCAATCCACACCCTCATGTATTTTTCGAAAATAAATGTATTTCTTATATTTACATTCTACTTTCATTTATGGTGGAATTCCCACACTTAAAATACGATATCTATCAATTCGTCCCGTATACGCGTATTTCTTACACCTGTGATGTTGTGTTAATCAGAATACTTTAAATCACTCACTCGTATGTTAATTAGAATACTTTAAATCACTCACTCGTATGTTAATTAGAATACTTTAAATCACTCACTCGTATGTTAATTAGAATACTTTAAATCACTCACTCGTATGTTAATTAGAATACTTTAAATCACTCACTCGTATGTTAATCAGAATACTTTAAATCACTCACTCGTATGTTAATTAGAATACTTTAAATCACTCACTCGTATGTTAATCAGAATACTTTAAATCACTCACTCGTATGTTAATCAGAATACTTTAAATCACTCATTCGTATGTTAATCAGAATACTTTAAATCACTTACTCGTGTCTTATGATGGGTATCACAGCCGCAGTGCAGTCTTTGGCTCGAATGTCAAAACTATCTGTAAAGAAATAAAATCCTTACAATACTATATTCAGTTTGATTGATTGATTGTATCTCGTTTAACGTCCCTCTCGAGAATATTTCACTCATATGGAGACGTCACCATCGTCGGTGAAAAGCTGCAAAATTTAGGCTTACGCTCGGCGCTTACGACCTTTGAGCAAGGACGGTCTTTATCGTGCAACATCTGCTGTGACAAGATACCTCGGTTTTAGCTGTCTCATCCTAAGAACTGTCCCATTTAGTCGTCACTTACGACAAGCAAGGGGGTACTAAGGATGTATTCTAACCCGGATCCCCACGGGATTACAATTTAACTATTCAATTGCAACTCTGAGTGTCCTCTCAGACATCGAACTAACGCTTGTCTGTACTGAACATTATGGCAGCAAAGCACCCCGATAGCGATAGTCTTCATATCATATACATGTAAAGAAGTAATACATGTATTTTGTTATGTATGTGGAAAACAGAATTTTTAGAGACTTGAAAATGTATCCCACATTGAAAAACACACACAACAAAATTGTTTAGCATACTATTGCATAATAATTGTATGATTACAAATATCTCAAATCTAATTGAATTAGCAGGTACGAAAGAAAAGACATGGTATTATTTCTTACCTTTTCATTTGTAATACACAGTATAAAACAAAGTGCATATTACTAGAATTGTTTTTCTTACATTCTTTGAGCAAATTTGTGAATAAAAAAGACATTTAGGATTGTTTAACAGCATTTCAGACAGTTACAAATATTTATCAATTTGGTGTGACTTCCGGAAATGATTGCTGTCGCGGGAGGTTTCTAGTGTCTCACCTTGATAATCTTCTTCCAGCTTGATTTCCATTCCGAGGGGGTCATTTAGGGTCACGACTCCTTTACTGACGTCAACGCTGTGCGAAAAGACGCGCATGCGTGCTTTAGGTTTCTCCGTTTTATTAACCCCTGTGCTGTCCATACCTTCGCTGAAACAAAAGTTGATTCGTACAATTAGATTTTTGAGAAAAGGTACATACAAAACAATGTGCAGTTAGTCGTTTCTATTCATGATTACCTTGTATTATGATTTTTTTTGGAAAAATATTAGCGAGCGCAGCGAGCCAGCACGGAGCGCTGGCTCGTACTGCGAGCTCTAATGACTAGAGCGCGAGAAATAATCCGAGCTAAATCTCAACCTCTAACAAGAATTTTTTTTGACGTCAATCCAAGAAGTCCCTCGTACAAAATGGCGGATGGTTCGATTCGTAAAATAATAATAAAAAAAATCTGTGAAGTATTACAAACCTTTCTTATTTGAAAGGAAAGAATGAAAATCATATTCTTTCCCCTTTCTTTTTCTTTTTGAAATATTGTCTGAAGAAATGTAAACAGTCACGTCACAACTACCAGGCTACGTCACAACACGCTTGTTGCATTTCCCGCTAAACTGGTTCCTACATTGGCGAGAAGAGCAAGACAGTAATCCTATGTATTGACAGTGAACCAGATCAGTTTTCCTTGTTTTCAATATAAATTTTTTGAAAATGTATTCAGATATGCTGCGCTCGCCCCAACGGTCACACCGTAATCATATTAATATCCACATTACTATATACATTTTAGATATACAAGCAATACAAAACCGTTGTTTGCTGTGTGCTTTACACAGATACGAAACTAACCCCGGAAATACAACTCCGTTCACCAATATGTCTGAGAGGTCCAGCATGCACATTATCGGGATTACTCTGTCGTCCCCGGTCTGAACTTCCTGTCGTTTCTGCACGACTACTCTGAATACAACATCCTGAGCAAAATCAGTCAAATCGATTACATTACTGTTTCACCCTGACTGATAAATACTGAAATGCTATGCTTTGATTCGCCCCATTTGTTGGTATATGCAAACACTTGGGATTATCAACTTTATAAATATACATGGATTGTGAAAATGACCGCTTGTAATTTTGGAAGTATCATTTAGGGACTGTTGATAATAACTCACGTACCAAGATGAAGTTACAATATTAAAAAATGGACCGATTAAGTTTTGAAACAGATATGTCCAGACAAGATAACCAGAACAGATATTTTGAGTTTTATCTATAAAGAGTGATAACAGACTTACATATTGAATATCACACACTCCGAAATCGAAAGTCAACTGCTGTGGCGTATTAGTGGTTGTATGCTTACAAGCACTCCCGCGACCTTGAATGAAGACGAGACCTTCTTCGGAAGCGTTCATGAGATGCAGCTTGAGTTCCGAATTAGTACAACTTTCGACTGTCACTAAAGCGAACAAAAGTAAATTAAAAGACATCTAATTCAGGACAACGCACTCGGCAAATTACACATCCTATAATAAACGACAGTTTCTTTTCTTTTTTTTCCTCACATGGTTTTCCAAAATAAAAACATATCAATTGAACACAAAACGATACTGACAAAGACTTTGATGGGAATCCTCAATGTTAAAGTAGACATATAAAAAACAGAAAAGTTGATTTTGCAAAATAAAAAATGAATCAAATCATGTATATTCCTTATTCTACTAAAGCGAGTACTTAATACCGGAAAATGACTCGTCGATGTCAAATTGCGAGAGAACGAGTTCGCGAATGGTCTGTTGATAGAATTTTTTTTACATGTATTTCGCGAGTATGATAATAAAAGAGTAATAACAGGATGATAAATTCCTCGTGTATTATCAGTAATCCGCAGCATCTTATCTCTATTTCAGTTGATTTTGAATCAGTTTACACTCCTGTGGGTCCACTTACCTTGTGGGTCAAATAGTGAGTGACCACTACCGATGGTCATACTCAGGACAGCCAGGACCAGCATTCTAGACGGATGTCCGAGCATTCTATACATTATATGAATAAAGCTACAATATGTAAAAGGAATTAGTTCAATTTGTGAATTTTTCTAAATATGTTCTATGAAAAAATGATTTTCCACGTGTGTTGTTATTTAGATCACTAAGAGTAATACTTGTATCATGTTTTTCTCTGTATCCAAGATTTTGAAAAGAGTATTTCAATACAGACCCAAAGTATCTGAGAGGCAGCAAACCGTATAAAAAGATTGTGAACAAATATAATAGTGATTAGTCTCATCAATCCTAAGAAGAATACAAAATGAAGAAAAAGCAACCATGGACCTCTGGGGGTATGTTCGGAATACTGGCGGCTAAGTGATGTTGAATTCCGAATTTATATAAGACATCCAACTACACACATTACAGTCTCCTTTAAAGTCAACATTTCGCAAATTATATGGTCGATGTAACGATCTAGTTTGCCAATACAACCTATCATTTGGGTCAAATGCTGTCTGACGGGTTCCATACCGATAGTTAGGCCGTTCTTGGCACATTGATCATTTGACTACACATTACTCCGTTTACCTGATCAAGATATAGGTTTCACAGCGGATGTAACTGGTCAACAGGGGATGCTTACTGCTCCTAGGCACCTGATCCCACCTCTGGTGTGTCCAGGAGTCTGTGTTTGCCCAACTCTCCATTTTGTATTCCTTATAGGAGTTACTAGTATGAGATTAATCACTGTTCCTTATCTTCACCTTTCCTTACGTTTATAAAGGACAGTCCAAGTGATTTTTCAAATAAGGGAAGCGTTTATGAATTTATTTTCAAAAAGGAATCACTGTTAGTTACCATTACTTGTTTGTAGATATATCATCTTACCTTGCATCCCAGACAGGCGAGAGAATAATGATCATAATCACAAGGAGTTGGACAATGTCACGTGATATCAAATTATTCAATGATATTTCACCTTTTCTCCGACGTCACAGAAAACATTTTCTACTAATCAAATAAACTAGGACATAATGATACTGATTAGTTACAATCATTGCGCATTAATTATTCATTTATTGTAACCTTTGGCCTTATCAAATAATATCGTTACATCATTATAGCAGTATATTAATATTCATGTTTCGTTATGACAGTATGTATAATGTGTCCGTGTACTAAGTGAATAATACAAAATTCACCATAATTTTTATTTGAGCTTGAAATTTAAAAAAACATACACCATGTACATACATTTATATCACAATATTGAACGTCATGATTTTGATATGATATGAAACGCATTCAATACATCAAGCCCGGTCTAAATTGTATCTTATTTTAACATCACTTTTATATATCCCTGAGATAAAACAGTTTGAAGTGTTTGTTATACCGCAGTTTCATCCTTTTTGGTCTCTTTGCTTTCCTTTGGTGTCACAGATTTAGTGACGTATAGAAAACCAGACATGGAAACCATTTGCTGCTGAATCTTGCTTCGAAGGAAGACGGAATATGTCACAAAGGTCAAGGTCGCAAGAGCGACAACGGGCGGAAGTAGATACAGGACGAAGATGTGCATGCAGAGTTCATCCGGATCTGACAAAAACATGTCAACAAACAAATAAATAACGTGTTACATCACAGTTACTAATAAGGCGTGCACACAGAGTTCATCTGGATCTGATAAACACATGTCAACAAATAAATGACGTATTACATCACAGTTACTAATTTCGTGTAGATCGTGTCGGTTAACAATTTCTACAGATACTTTTTTGTTAAACTGAATGTACTTCAAAGGGATTAAATTATCAATGTATCTAGATATCAATATAACAGAGTATTGGTATATCTTTATAACAGAATATTAGTTATATCAATATATATATATATATATATATATATATATATATATATAAAGCACAAACAAACGATTATAACACCCAGCCTTACGTTTACCGATAGGATCTAAACGATACATGTGATAATCAATTAATTAATATATAAAGCACTAAATAATCACAAATACGTACCGAAAATTTTCACCCCAGCCCGAGGTCGAACCAGCGACGTACGGCACCCACCGCCTAGCAAGATTGTCAAACTAGTGCGTAAGTCCACTCGGCCACAACGACTTGCCGTACGTGATTATTTAGTGCTTTATATATATATATATCAGAGTATATAAACATATCATTATAACAGCATATCATAATATGTAAATATAGCAATATATTATTATAGGCTTCACGGCGGGTGTGACCAGTCGACAGGGGATGCTTACTCCTCTCAGGCACTTGATCCCACCTCTGATGTGTCCAGGGGTCCGTGTTTGCCCAACTGTCTATTTTGTATTGCTTATAGGAGTTGTGAGATTGATCACTGTTCGTTATCTTCACCTTTCATTATATAACTTACATGTATTCGTGGTATGGGGGTGTATAAGCAGTATATCATTATTATATATAGCTTACCTGTGGCCTGGGGTGTGTAAGTCGGATTGGACACGATATAACGGTTCCCTATGTATGTGTTTCCCAGAGTCTTCCTCAAATCTCGTCTTACTCGAGATATACCAGGGATGACATTTCGCTTCCGCCTAGTACTACATGTTTCCTGTAAAATTCAAAATCCCATCTACGGTTTTTTTCTAGAGAGAGTATGCGATTTGTTAGATTATGGAAACGTTTCTTTTTTAACCTATTCTAAACAGGTTTCCTTTCTGGATCTAAGAAGAAAATTAAAATTTTACTTGCGTCAAAACATTCTCCAAGACAAAGTTCAAGAGTACATGAGAACGTCATGGTCACCTTGGTGTTTGTCAGCGTAGTCGTCCTAAACACATTAAATGATGACATCATCATACCTCGTCCTAGACGTGTGAAGTCTGGAAAGATTTCCGGTTCACAGGCACAGCTGTTGAAAAAAAGTTTTAGTTTTGAAATATTCTGGTGAAGATATTTCTGATTTTGTAAATTACCTTTTTGTATGTAGGGGCATTTTATCCTAGAAAAATTCGTCGCAGTTGGTGACAAGATCAAATACAAAATGCTGATCAAAATGTTGTACTTACAATGTATCTGTGATGGAGATGGTCGAAGCCGAACACTGTCGTACCTTAAAGTCAAAATCATCTGCAAAAGACGTTATACCTTTACAAGGAACTTAAACATGTGTCAAATACTCTAGAGAATGGACTTAAACATGCGGCAAATACTCTAGAGAATGGACTTCAACATGTGGTAAATACTCTAGATGAAGAAACTTAAACATGTGTCAAATACTTTAGAGAATGAACTTAAACATGCGGCAAATACTCTAGAGAATGGACTTAAACATGTGGCAAATACTCTAGATGAATGGACTTAAACATGCAGCAAATACTCTAGAGAATGGACTTAAACATGTGTCAAATACTCTAGAGAATGGACTTAAACATGCGGCAAATACTCTAGAGAATGGACTTAAACATGTGTCAAATACTCTAGAGAATGGACTTAAACATGCGGCAAATACTCTAGAGAATGGACTTAAACATGCGGCAAATACTCTAGAGAATGGACTTAAACATGTGGCAAATACTCTAGATGAAGAAACTTAAACATGTGTCAAATACTTTAGAGAATGAACTTAAACATGCGGTAAATACTCTAGAGAATGGACTTGAACATGTGGCAAATACTCTAGATGAATGGACTTAAACATGCAGCAAATACTCTAGAGAATGAACATGCGGCAAATACACTCAAGACAATAGTTTAATTAAACTTTCAGTTGGTCCTAAACAATGCCTAAACAGCCGCAGAAATATATAAACCCAATTCATCAATGGTAAAGAAGAAAATACGTATTTAAAAAAGAGCTAAGATGCATGATCCTTAATCCAAGGTTGACTAAATACTACAAAAATTATCCGTCCAAACAATGTTTCAGTTAATTTTCACTTCACAAGCATTGCTTAGATATATCGAGCAAACCTGCAAAAGAAGGCCACTGACTCATGTCACACAGCGAACCTTAGTGTGCAGGTGAAACCGACAAATCTTTTCAGATACCGACAGACGGACTAAGTAAAACCGACAAACCTTATCAAATACCAACATACCGACAGACTAAGTTAAACCAACAAATCTTATCAGATACCGATAGACTGATCCACAATGTGAAACCAACAAATCGTAAAAATAAAACTACCAACAGAACGAACGATCATGTACGAGCATTATCGCATCAGCAGAGTATGCTTAATCGACAATCCTAGACAGGCAAACATCATCATCGTGTCCAGCATTGTCATCAGCTATCTTATATTGACAGACACACCTATGAACCAACTCAACAAAATGGAGATATCAACACATTTCTACACACAGAGAGATAAAAAAAAATCCTAAATCTTTGATAATACGAAGAGAAGTCAGACTTCCATCTGTTAAAGAAGACCCTTAATATAAAACGAATCAAATACCAACATACGTCTGTGAAGTATTGATTATGTGGGGAGGAGGTGAAACCATGTGCATACGGTAAAATGTTGTTACCTTTGAAATTTCCCGCCATTTCAATTAACATGGTAATGGGATCACCTAGTTTGACTTCACTTCCGCTGACGTCATATCCGTCTTTATATAGCTTCATAATTACACTCGGTCGAATAGTTTTGTTTATACCCATGTCGTCGTCACTGAAAGTGTTTACAACGTATTAACGAAGTAATTATTGTCTGATTATTTAAAGGAAATGCTCTCTCTCTCTCTCTCTCTCTCTCTCTCTCTCTCTCTCTCTCTCTCTCTCTCGTTTTCTCTATGTCCGTTTGATATACACAAAGAGCTAACAAGAGTTATCGACAATGTGAATCACATCACTCACTATTCCAACGATATTCTGTGCGCGGATTCAGAAATTTACTAACGAAAGGAGGGGTCCACCCCTAACAATATTGTCCTGGATATTTGCTAGGGCTCTAACAATCAGTATTGCATAATTCACTATATAGAATCGCATTTTAACCAAAATCAGACGGGGGCTCTAGGTTTCTTTATCTCTACTTCTGGATCCGCGCCTGTTTTCAAGCATGTGAAAAAATCAATTATCTCACTCCTCAGAGTCCGCCTGCACGTTCACCCGGGAAATGTCCGACAGGTCGTAGTAGCAGGCGATACGGAGTTCCATGTCCTCCATAGTTTGATATAGAGAGTTCCTCTGTACACACAGGTAGTATTCCCTGTACTGCGTAAAAATCAACAGAAAATTTTTACGTGCACCACATCGTGAAACATGTACGTCACCGACAATGTGCACAACACCGTGAAACGTGTACGTCACCGTAAAATGTGCACAACACTGTGAAACGTGTACGTCACCGTAAAATGTGCACAACACCGTAAAACGTGTACGTCACTGTAAAATGTGCACAACACCGTGAAATATGTAATTCACTATAAAACGTTTACAATACCGAAAAACGTACACATCAAAATAAAACGTTTACGTCATTATAAAACTGGTAAAACAAAGTAAAACGTGTACAACAGAGTAAAAGATGTAGGGCGCCTTAAAACATATACCACAATGTAAAACGTGTACTACAACAATTAAAGGTGAAGGACGGAAAACATGTCGTACGAAACGTACCACAGACATATTGGTTACGTGCTATAAAAACATAATTTTTCTTATATCAAATGGAAACATGAATATTTAACTCATTTACTTAATAATTTTTTTAAGTTGCATGGCTCTACCTCCCTGGATTTTTTTTCAAATCAAGAAAGACAAATGTAGCTCTTTTATAGAATTCAGCATTTTTAATAAATACTTAATCAAAGTTTCATGTTTATCTTTTAAATAGCACTGTGTGTCTCTTACCGGATCTATGCCACAGGCATCGAACTCAAACACGTGAAACGTCGTCTCATTGGTTGTCTCGTGAACGCAAGCGGCCTGCCCTCCCCGGATGTAGATAATTCCACCATTGGCCGCCCCACTCAATGTTAATTGTATATCATTTGATCCACATTTCTCAAATTCCACTATCAGAAAAAAGAATAAGTAGGAATTACGAAAATCGACGTATTTCTGAGGGTAACCAACACTAATCAGATATATGCGTAAATCAAACCAACAAGTTTCATAGTTTGATAAGAAAATTATTATTCATTCATGTCCGTCAGAATTTTTTGTGTTTGACTAGGTGATGTTTTTGTTATTGCTGTTTGTTTTGTTTTCTTCACCAGTTCTACATGACGTACAGCGCTTTAGAACCTATAACGGTAGCTCTATTTTAAAAATCATATCCAAAAAGACCCGCGACATTTACCTCTATAGATGCTAACCATCTGACATAAGAACGGGACGAACACTACATTTTAAATGACTGTGATGTATAGTTAATGGACAGTCACAAGATATACATCATTAAGCAATATACATCACCAACAGAAGGTGAAGGAAGACCGTCACTTAGAAATACATGACCGTGGATCCGACACGAATAGAGATACATGACCGTGGATCCGCCACGAAACAGTCTGACCTGTCTCACGTTTCATATAACTGACCATCCGAAATAGAGAATGTAACCATCCAGCCCCCTCCCCCACCTACCTCAACCCAAGTCATCCTCGCGAGAGTGTCACGAACTTCCGGTTAATACGAGGAACCCTCTACCACTGCGGTAGTTGAGAGTTGGAAAGCCAGCGTACTGACTAATGAGAGTCCGGAACCGAGTAAATCATTGTGGCCGTATTTGTTTGTACATCGGTCAGAATCATACAAGTTCATCGGTCGCAGTACATGTAGGTCAGTGGTAGAGCGTTCACTTCGTAACCGGGAGGTCGTGAGTTTGAGCCCCGCTCGTGTCATGGCCGCGTCAAACCTAAAACGTAAACATCGGTAGTGATTTGCTCCTTCGCCGAACGCTCGGTATTTAGAAGTGAGAATCACGGGTCTTTCAGATATGAACATAAAAAATGGAGATCCCGTGTCGCGGCAGGCGTTGGTACGATAAAGAACCCTCATTGCTACAACCCTGGGTCCTAATTTGTGGTACTACACCGACAGCGGTGGCGTCTCGGAATGAATGCAAAAATTCTCAATGGAGCGTGAAATAACCAATCAACTGGAATTTTACGTCATTGTAGCCTTTACATATACATGTACTTTCATAACACATCCTTTTATCAAAATACAGCATAGTATCTTCTTCTTTTTATCAGGAAGACATGCAACTTTCATCGTTTCGATATTTCTTACCGTTTGGTGCATATTCATTTGAGTGGATGGTCAGCTGCATACATAAAATAACATCCAGAACCCAAACCGTCCTCATGACGTCCGTCTTCTCCGCATTGCGAATTTGTTATCGTTTGAAATGAATGGTCCTTACGCTGAATGAAAATAGTAAATTTTCGATCTAGAATAGAACAGCATGTTGAATAAATTCATTCCATGTTTTCGATGTTGAAAAAAGAACAGAGGGAAGAAAATGAGGTTCACGTACATGTATTGCGGTATGATTTCATAAAGAAATACCATCATATGTTTAAAAAAAAAAAAAAATTTAAAAAAAAAAAAAATTAAGATTTAGTTCTCTATTATGTTGCTGAATATTTCTACGATCTTTTGAAAACTGTTTACTTATCAAAATATTTGGACCACTGACATATTTTGCTTTGATTTTAAAAATAAATGATAATACAAAAAAAAAAAAGCCGAACACCTATGGGGTAAACTTACATTTTCTGTTTTGAAACATAATTTCCTTCATCATGAAAACGGAGGCCGATACCATCTACCAGGGTATCCAGATCTTTCGTCCAATGATATTGGTTTGTTTTTTTTTACGGAAATTAGTCGGATGTCTTGATCGGTCATTAATTATGAAGCTTGTTAATTAATCCCATTATTATCTGTCTACATTAGATTATTTGATCATGATTTAATTTTCTCGGATTTGCTAAATGAATGAAATCTGTTACGCACAACAATTTCTGCGTCATTGAAATACACGTGTTGTATATTGAACGTGTAATTAATTATAAATAACTAAGATAGTTAACCAATTGTATCATAGAATAATATAACATTACAGGGGTTTTTTTTTGGGGGGGGGGTCATTTTTTTTTTTTTTTTAGAATAACCCCAAGTTTGTTTGTTTTTTTAATAACATCACGCCTTTTTTTCTCGTTTAGAATATTTCACGGATTATGTATCCGTTATATTGATATCAAGGTGAATTTTCCGTTTAGAATTTTAACAAAAATGTTTTTGAAAAATCTCGTTTATTCCTTGTACGAAATATTTTAATGGTTCATTCTCTCGTTTAGAACAATTTAATGAGATGTTTGTCTCTTTAGAACAATATCATGCTTTATTTCTCGTGTAGAATAACATCACGTTTTTATTTGCTTGTTGGTTTTTAAAAATATGTTCACGCTTTATTTCTCTTTTAAAATATTTCAAGAATAATTTCTCCTTTACAATATCATCACCTCAAATATTTCGTTCAAAATAAAATCACGATTTATATGTATTGTTTAAAAGACAATATATAGGATGCATCCCGCCTATTCTATATTTGCCCATTTCGCCTTTATCGGAAATGGGCAACTAAGCAAACATCACTTCTTTTGTTACTTTAAAGTAAACATTAAAATACTTTGAACCAATTTCAAACTGAGCGACATCATTTTCTGGTGCACCAGGGCAAAAATATTGCGGGTTGAAAAAATTCTCATTATTCGTATTAAAATGTTGTTTTTATTGAAAACTTGAAACTATTGTCCACAATTTGAATATTGTATTTGTTGAACATATCCTTTTGTTGAAAATTTGTTTCTGATCAGTATATCCAAAAGTAATACAATTCTTTTCTAAACAGAAATAAATCAGAGGTTTTTCAAATGAAACTTACGGGGGGCTCCTGAAAGGTACATGTATAATGGTGGGTAAAATGCAGAGTGGTGCATATGTTAGAGTGGTAATAAATGACACGTGCCTATGTTCATATCAGAGACGATTAATTGATTGATTGATTGATTGAATGAATGAATGTATACTGTTTAACGTCTCTCTCGAGATTCTTTCACTCATATGGAGACGTCACCACTGCCGGTGAAGGGCTGCACAATTTAGGCCTCTACTCGGCGCTTACGGTCTTTGAGCAGGGAGGTGTCTTTGTTGTGCCACACCTGACGTGACACGGGACCTCGGGTTTCACTGTCTCATCCGAATGAAAACATCCTTTATTATATAAGAAATATATAATGATACGGATTATTTCTCACGTAGTAGAACGGTGTTTTCTTTCTTACTATGGGTGACAGGTGTATCGTGATTTCATAACGAGGCTTATTCTACTCCCTGGAGATTGCATTACAATTAGATAAACATTTCAAATAAATTTCAGATGAAAATTGATTTCCATTAAATTGTTAAGAAATTGTCATGTAATTTCTTAATGTCGGGAGCAATCATATTCATCAATAGCACATTACATGTATAGATTCTGATCATGTATATCTGAATTTATTGATTAAGATGAATATCTTTGTTTCAATGTCATGAATATAGGGACATGTTTTAAAACTTAAACCTTCTATTTAGTTAACTTTTCGTCATGATATGTTCTGGTCAAATGTACATGCATATACAAGTAATGGATGTGAAAAAAATATAGAAGAAAAAAACATTCGTTGTGACGTGTACTGGAGTATGATGTGTACCGGAGTGTGACGTGTACCGGAGTGTGATGTGTACCGGAGTAGCTCTAAGGATGAGGGAGATTCTGAGTATAAAAATCATGGATCCCAAAATATTACAACGTGATAGATACACACCTTTTACTTGTAGTTAATGTATCTGTCATGAGAGATAAAACTCAACATGTTTACTTTTCTTCATTTGTTGATGAATATTGTAACTTGAAGAATTTCGTATGATGGCTCTCAATGTAAATTTGATAAGGAATAATTTCTTTCCTTCACAACTATTTGTCATATTTAGGGAGAGGTGTTTATGAGTAATCGAAGTTGTTTTCGACCCTTTTTTATGTATATTGATAAAATCTTAATTGAAAATTAAGCTATTTCAATAATTAGCATCAACATGAGTTAATCTCCAAGCGCATATCCCATGAAAAAAGTGAAACAGATTATCCTAATGAATCTAATGAAAAACCATTCCATCATAGCAGTTTTATTTTTGAGTCTGAAAACATAAAAAAGTTTGGTCTTAAAATGAAAATTTCCAAAATCATGATAAATATGAAACTCGGATCCCTAGTCTGAACTTGAAAGCGAAATACAGTTGAACTTCGGTGTCTCGAACACTGTTATCTCGAATACCATGGGTATGTCGAAGTGATTTTGAAGTCCCACCCACTTATTTTTTTTCCAGTATTTTACCCTCGATATCTCGAATCCTCGGATATCTCGTAGTTTTCTCAGTCCCATCAAGTTTGCGATAACGAGGTTGGACTGTATTATGAGCGTCTGTATTTAGAATATAGAGATAAAGAGGTTATAGTGATATTTATGGACTACCTATATTCAGAAAATGAAAATCTTTTAATTTCTAAACTTAACTTTTTGAGGAAATAAAACAGAAGTTTTTTACCTATCACGTGGTATAACTCGTAGACTGTTTTGTGTCAATTATCGAACAAAATGTGTTGTCTCTAACCAAAAATAAATAGTAACTGCGTACAACGCAAAATAAACTCGCACCTAGTGCTTTGTATGTTTTGTACGACAATATTCATAAACTGTGGGCTACCACCTGATAATGTCGACTCAGCAAAACTAGTACTCCAGTGTCCCGCGCCTCGTGTTGGTACACGAGCAAAATAAATATTAAATTAATATTTTCACCCAGAAAAAAACATTGCCCCAATTAACGGGACACGAACGCATGATATATCGGTGAAATCACTAAATAATATGATTATTGAAGAGATTGACAGGTCAGGGTGAGTCTGTATATAAGAAGAAAACCCAATACACAGACAGCACATTGAAGAAAGAGACCATTCCTCCCTCATCAGACAAGAGAAGGTATGTCATGGGAGTTAACTCTGCTTATTTTGTACCAAAAACTTAATACTTTCTTGTTCATTGTTAAATTCTATAAGATTTCTCTCTCTCATAAAGTGTGAACTTCTCATGATGTGAAGTACAATACTTACAAATAACCAGGCTAAGGTACACTTATATATCAGACCAAAAAAAATCAGTCTTTCAAATTCATGAGTTTTTCTGACTATTTCCTTACAGTGCTAGAACCATGAAGACGATGTTTTTAGTTATCGTGTCATGTTTGATAGCGCATGCGTACGGGCAATTCAACCCTGTTTGTAAGTATATTCTTATTCAAGCTTTTCCATGTGTGTAATCTAATAACTTAATCGTTCTATGTATCAATCAAAACTACAGATAGTGAAAGAACCTAACCTTAAGGTATTCAATGTATAATGACCATATTTCATATCTAATAAATGGATTGTGGAATTTTTGTAATCATGGTATCATTTTGAAGGGTTCGTCAAATAGAAATAATCCACCATAGGAATTTTCAAAATTTTGTTTACTGCTTGATTTATTTCACCTAGAATTTAACATTGAAGTATATGGGAAAAACATGTTTTATTACAATATTTTAAAAAGAAATTATATTTTCACAAAAATCTCTTGGTAGAAAGTTACACACACTTTCTCTTAATGAAAATATGAAATAAAATTAATCATTGACCACACACAATTTTAGAAAATTAGATTTTTCTTATTTTTACAAAGGGCAGGCAACTCTTCCAAAACGTCTTAAGTGCAAAAAGGTCAGCTTCTAATCATTTACCAGTCATGTGAATTTCATCTGCTTCACTTTCATCATTATTTAACAATAAACATTTATGTTGATCTAAATCCTTCAAAATTGTTCATTATCCTTTCATTATACATGGAGTACCTTAAACTTAGAACGACTGTTAAAAATTCGCTAAGTCAAAATATCAATCACCCGTTAGATGTTAATTTCTTTCGACTGAAATTCTTCATTTGCAGACATTAGAATTTTGATGAAGCAATGACAATTTCCTTTTGGAATGATTGATTTCTCAATCATTTCATCACAATATTCAATAGATGCGTCATGATCCCCGGGTCGGATTCCTCTAGTTTTGAACAGTTTAAGTTTAATTCCCTGGCATAATGGAAATATTCACTTTTCAAG
Source organism: Ostrea edulis (assembly GCF_947568905.1). Classification (NCBI taxonomy): domain Eukaryota; kingdom Metazoa; phylum Mollusca; class Bivalvia; order Ostreida; family Ostreidae; genus Ostrea; species Ostrea edulis. The sequence goes on from NC_079171.1 coordinate 53,671,516, forward strand.
TTCTAAGTAAAGTTACAGGTTAATTCCTGGTATCAAGCAAAAATTTTGCTTAAAAGTTTAAGCAAATTTGTAACTTGTATGAAAAGTTTTGAATTAGCTCGCTAGCTTTAAGCGTTCTTTTTCCTCAGTGGAGGTGTCGTCATGCACTCAAAGTCAGCTGGTCATCACGCTGACCGGAGCCTCGGACACAGGAACCGTGTACATACAGGGACGGACAGCGGCGTGTCAACAAACCACTAGCGCCACCGGAACCGTCACCCACACGTTTCTCTTCAGTTCGTGTGGCCTGCAATGGGTGAGTGTGGCCTTTCAGTTCGTGTGACATGCATGGTGAGTGTGGCGTTTCAGTTCGTGTGACATGCGTGTGTGTGTGACGATTCAGTTCGTGTGGCCTGCAGTGGGTGAGTGTGATGTTTCAGTTCGTGTGGTCTGCAATGGATGAGTGTGACGTTTCAGTTCGTGTGGTCTGCGTGAGTGTGACGTTTTCAAATACTGCGTATTTCATGTACAGTAAAACACAGGTAGAGCGAACTGTCAGGCACCGCGAAAAAAGTTCGTTGTAACCAAATTTCGTTATGGCTAATAAAACTTTCGTTATTTTCGCTCATAGAGGAATAAATACCACTTTGCAATAAACGTGAATTCCTTATATTCGAACTTCGTTAAGCGTGAATTCGTGATAAGCGTGGTCTTAATAAATACGTTATACTGTATATATTGTCCTCGTGATCTAATCAATAATAACTAGGTTTTTAAAAAATTTGTAAGGTATCTATAGTGTGTTCTTAAATTAAGTCTAACTCGCAGTCAAGTAAAACTTTAGACCGCAAGCACTGATTAACACTTATAAAAATCTTTTCAGAATGAAATATTGAATTTTCTTATTCGTAAAGTCGGAGACTTTTTTTACCATATGTTTGTATTATTTATCAAAAATGAAAAAATTCGAACGAATGAAATAAAATTGATGATAAATTCCTCAAGTAAAGTTGTATCATTATATTAAGATCACTTTGGTACGCTTGGATGATTTTTGACTGACATGCAATAGTACCGAAATGAAGATAAGATAATTATTTATTTTATATGCATAAATATTTTTGTCAAGTCCGTTCCTCTCGCTAACTACACACAATGCACTGCATACGATATTACAAAGATGTAAGATCATGCATAGCTCTGATCCTTAGACGAATTTGACTCCAGTCTTTGGCACACTTTTCTTCTTCTTTTTTCTTACAAGGTTATTGTTATTACGGATTTCCAATAGTTCGGCTTGAGCATCACTGAAGAGACATTATTTGTCGAAATGCGCATCTGGTGCATCAAAATTGGTACCGTATAAGTTTTCCACGTGATGCATAATTTTCGCAACTTCTTTTCCTGAAGAGTTCCAAAAATTTCTAGTTCCGATATCCCGTATTAACCCCCCCCCCCCCAAACCCAACAAAACAATGGGGGATTGCTGTCATCCGGGTATTTTATGTTTTGTAGGAGGAGTCGTTTAAAATTATAGTCCAAAAGAATTCATTGTACCAGACCGGAGAAGACAAACAGATTCCGGTCATGTGTATAACCGACCTCTCCGACATAGAAGTGACGAACAACCTTAACGCTCTGTAAGTAATCTTATACAGACCTGAGTTATATCGCCTAAAGATTATTCTACGGCCACCACTAGTCCATAACGTCAAATTAAAATGACGTTTCTATAGCAACTAATGAGAAATCTTAATTGATGTGCTGTGAATTTGGGAAGATTTTTTCCCCTTAATGTCTTATCATGCAATGCGAGTCGCGTAATAAGAAATCACCCCCCCCCCCCCTGCCATAAGTAGACCATGTCTCGGACAAGAAATAAAACATGGTGTAGATAATGATTACTTTAATGTATGCGTGAACCCAGGATACTAGCCTTTTCAGTCCAATGTCAAACATTTCCCGATTCAGATGTAAAAATGCTATGATTTTTTACCCCTTGTGTAGTGTGAAGAAATGAACAGGGGTGTATCTCCTTAATGAACAGGGATGTATCTCCTTAATGAACAGGGATGCATCTCCTTAATGAACAGGGATGTATCTCCTTAATGCCAAGACATCCCGAGGGTCATCAAAATAACCACAGTTAGACCTATTCAATTCGCCGCCTGTGTAATTCGTATTCAAACAGACAACCCTTACTTTCTTCCATAATTATCGCCATGTCTTCTGATATACTAATATAATCAAACATTTGCCTCCCAGGTATTTTCTAATTTCGGATTAGAATGGTATTAGTGCGTTTGCATGATCGAATATTAACACCCCCCCCCCTGATTTTCTCTCCCCTCAGGGACAAGGATGACGACGCGGGAAAAAATTTGACGGTGAAGCCCACCGCCACTATGACGCTCTACAGTAACGGAGTGGATGTTGGTGGGGGTAACGTCAAACTGACCGACGCGCTGACCATGGGGCTGCAACTGGGAGCAGAATTCGTCAGTAAGTCTTCATTGATAGTTTAATTAGATATGACGGCGAGTCTTAGTTATCAGTTTAATTAGTTATGAAAGCGAGTCTTAGTTATCAGTTTAATAAGTTATGAAAGCGAGTCTTACTTATCAGTTTAATTAGTTATGAAAGCGAATCTTAATTATCAGTTTAATTAGTTATGAAAGCGAGTCTTAATTAACAGTTTAATTAGATATGAAAGCGAGTCTTAATTAACAGTTTAATTAGATATGATAGACCTAATTATAGTTTAATTAGATATGATAGTAAGTCTTAATCACCAGTTTAATTAACAGTTTTATTAGATATAACAGTAAGTCTTATAATTAATAGTTTAATCAACAGTTTTATTAGATATGGCAGCGAATTTTAATTAAGAATTTAATTAATAGTTCTATTTGATATTACAGTAAATCTTAATCAACAGTTTAACTAACAGTTTTATTAACTATAACAGTAAATCTTTTAATTAATAGGTTCGTTAACAGTTTCATAAGATATATTTTTGGAGTACTAAGTTGGTACCAGGCACTAGATATTGACTTGGATGTCAAGTTCACTAGACCCCACAACAGACTAAGGAGAGCCCAGTGACAAAACAATTAAATAAAAAGAAATCAAAAAAAAAAAACAACAACAAAAAAACAAAAAAGAAATTAAAAAAAAAAAAAAAAATCCTCTAAGGCCATTATGAGGGAAGAAATTTTGATGATCAATGCTTAATTTCTAATGCAAAGTTTGTTGAGTTGTTTTAATTTCTGCTAGGTATGGGTCTACCCTAAACGAGACATTTTACCTAAAGAATACGTGAAGTGCGATACACACAATAAACTTAGATCAATAACCATACATTCTCATGACGTTATGATTGATAACATACCCCCATCTTTGTTTACATAACTAATCACTAACTCGCCATAATGAGTTTCTGCCATACAATATAACGTTATTTTTTGCGAGATCTTTTAAACACATTAGACAATAGATTGTGATCAATAAAAGTTAAAAAAAAAAAAAAAAAAAAAAAAAAAAAAAAATTGGTGGGGGGGGGGGGGGGGGATTCGTTAACCAATCCCTTGAACAGTTATGTTCAATGGTTGTGAACGTTAGATATCAAGACATGGGTACAGTATGCCACGGTTATAGCGAATCCTGCAAAAACCAGTCTGTTATTACTTTGTAATATAACATTAAAATTCTCGCTGTTCTTCACATAGGGGAATGATTATCACTGCGGTTTAGCGTGAATTCGTTATAGACGTGTAGGTTATAAGCACGCTATGCTGTATCAATAGACTAATTGTGTATATCAAAGAACCACAGCGGTGTATTGTAACCCAAATAGAATGAAATACTGAAAACGCGGCTTTAAACCACAGCTATCTATGATAATGTTAGTTTTAATTTTTAAATTATTGTCGAATTTCGGGCGCAGCAACTAGAATCCTCCAAAGTAAAAGCTGGGATTTGATAATTTTAATATAGGATTAAACATTCTTTTTGACGAATTTATCGATGTGTAAACTCATTTTATTCTCAAACTGAATAAAATTGTGAGCACTGGAATTATTAAAGGATCCGTTCTGGGCATGTCGGATTATTCCTTGATAATAAGATTATCTCCCTTTATTTCAGGGTTTATTCCTTTGATAATAAGATTATCTCCCTTTATTTCAGGGTGTATTTCTTTGAGAATAAGATTTTTGTTTCTTTATTTCAGGTGACTTCGACATCCTCGCCTCGGCCTGCACAGCCTCGGGTATTCCCATCATTGCAGACAGGTGACAACGAAACACATTTTTATTGTTATTTCAAACAAATTAGTAAGACTATCAAATCCCAGAGTTTCCTTACCTTCATACTGAAATAAAAATAAAAACTGAGTATTCAGTAATTAGGACGGCCGATATTTTCTTAATTAATGACTAATATTTTTTTATCATCGTAATGAAAATCTTTTATCACCAGCTGATCACCATGGGATTTTATAAACAATATGAAAAGAATAAAAACAAGATGCATAACACTTTAGATCATCATTAAATAAAATTGAATAGCAAGTAATGATGTTGCAGTGAGTTTGGAACTTCTGGGAGGAAATTAAATCCAGGAATTTTGAAAATCCAATTGCATAAACCCCAGCCTCCCTAATATCGGTAATACTTGATACACATGCATTTTGTGTAACGTTTTGTTTTACTTCCGCAGCTGCGCAGCAGACACAGCGTTGTTCCCCAACTTTGCTAAGCCGTTTCAGGGCTACCTTGCAGCTACTTTCGGTGCGTTCAGGACTACGTCACTGGACGGAGGCTCTGTCGCTATGACCTTCTCCTGCACGCTCAAAGTCTGCCTTGGATCATGCTCTCCAGTACGTATATCAAATAAATTGGGCGCCCTGGAAATGTTGGCCCTTTTGGTGGATATTTAAAATTTCCGCCAAAATTTCTATTCATGTCAGTGTTATGCTTGTCAATGCTACAATTTCAAACTACTGAAAAAAAAATCTGATAGCTATTCTAGACACAAAATTACTTGATAACAGATTTTATTTCAAGTCAGAGAGAACAAAAACTTTAGTGATATTTTTATTTATTTTCTGAACACAAATTCATACCGGTGAGACAATATCTGTAGTGTTATTCATATATTGCTGGTCAGTATGTAACCCTTAAAGTGAGAAATGAATTCTAGTATCTGATTTCGTCAATTGATATATTGAATAAGCAAATATATCACATATGGGAACATATATATGAAACACATGATATTTCTAGGCCGCCTGCTCTAATGGTGAAAACGGCTACGGAAGAAAGAAGAGATCTTTGGTCAAGCGTCAGGCTGCCACAGACAACAACGAAATCGAGGAAATCAATGTCGGCGCCACGCTCAAAATCACCACGGAATCTGTTGTTTTAGGAAGTGAGTTGAAAAATAATCCATGCACCTCATAAATCATTAGTTTTCTTTGTAATCAAATCTTTGTAAATTTATTTGCAACAGATATATGCACATCCTCTAAAATGGACAAGACACACTTATTAAACTATCATATTTTGAAGATAAGCGCTTTACTTTGGATATATCATTTTTCAAGTTTATTCAATTGTGAAGGAAATATTTTAAGGAAATTATATTTACTAAAGAAATTAGGAGAACGATACACGTGCTTCACGAATTCAATGATATTCCTTAGTCAAGTCCTCGCCCGATCATCATTGTTTCCTAAAGTTATTTATTATATTCATGTATATTTACCCTGAGTAACAGTATGTGTCTATTTTTAGACCCAGAAGAAGAAAACGAAGTTTGTATGGAGAAGGCTGTCTTCATTGTGGCCACTCTGGCCGTAATGACCGCCCTAGTGGCCTCGGCAGTCACCGCCCTGACCTTCGTCAAGAAGAGCCGAGCCAACGCAGACGCACTCAGAAAACTGGATCCTTCCGGTCTCACATCCGTCTCGCTTTCGTAATGTCATCACAAATTACGTCATCAAGGAAATTCGACCCCAATATTGATCAGACCGACGATAAATATAGTTATATTGTTTGTGAAATTCATCTGTCAAATGTTTTCTCAACTTTTGATCAATAAAACTTAAGCATTCTCAATGGTTTTGTTTCCCATTCAAGGAACCCAAGTCCAGCTTTATTAGGGTGGTGTACATGAGGTCCAGCTTTATTAGAGTGGTGTACATGTATTTGACGTTGATTATGCTTTAGTTACGCCCAAATCCGCACTCACACATACCATCCCCCAGACTAAAAACAGCATAACAGTTTATCTTATATTTATAGATTGATCACTGTTCGTTATCTTCAAATTCCATTGCGTAAAATATTCACTCTGAATAACTTTCCTGACAAAGCCAGCATTTTCATGACATACGCAAGACTCCCTATGCGAGGATATATCGATAATGAAATTACAGAGGAACATAAGCGGGACATATTGCGTTGATATACTTATGATGTGTCTTACATTATTGAAAATTATGCTGATGCAGTTTCAAAATTAAAACTATCCCAGTGGTCAGTTTGTTTTAGTGGGATATTCCATTCACATGACCAACATTTTTAAAAAGCATGCATCAGCGCTAGATAGAAATATACACTCAGTAAGTGAAAACAGCATGTGTAATGTTCCTTCCATGTGCACCTCACCTTAAAAGTAAAAGTAGAGGTCCTTTGGATTAGTTTGGATGTAGGGCTCAAGGTGGGTGTGAGCGGTCGACGGGGGTGCTTACTCCTCATCCCACCTCTGGTGTGTCCAGGGGTCCGTGTTTGCCCAACTCTCTGTTTTGTATTGCTTATAGAAGTTACGAGATTGATCACTATTCATTATCTTCACCTTCCAACCCTACATACCGGTAAGTCCTTGCTTGGTACCTCACATAAAACTGGTGACGTCTGGCATATGTAGTCGCAAATTAGGTTTGAAGTTTCTCCTTCACAGCTGTTAATATTTTTGTGAGGAGCAAAGACAGGGGTTTGGTAGAGCACTTACTGGATACAGCGATTCATCTTTGTGTTTTTTTATGAAGTTTAGGAATCCAGTATAGGTACGGTAACTCATATTCATTCGACCCACCGGCGGGGATACCAGATGTGCCTAAACAGCATGGATTTGAAGACTTTCATCTTTTGAAAGGGTAGTTGGAGTATAAGTATGATTACCAAAAGTGGAATTAATGCCAAGTTCGTTTAAAATACAGTTGTAATAATGAGCCTTACAAACAAAAACAATGTTGTTACTAGCTTTGTCAGCTGGAACCAAAACATATTCCTCATGTAACCTATCTAATTCTTTTATCACTTTTACTAAACACAAAAGGGAAGATGGTACGTACTTTTATTTTAATAAGTCTAATGTGGGATTTTAATATTCCTCTTATGTTCTTAACCCATTCTCACATATCAAGTTCTTTTTGTTCATTTAGCCTATCGTCTGGCGTAATCTTCGACAGAGTTCATGATAGAGATGACGTTATATCGTCAATTAAAGTAATTCCACCCTCCTGTGATGTCATCAGATTTTACAAAATCAATGATTTATTTAGATTTATGCATGATAGGAACATAAATTATGTTGGAGTCTTTTCCTATAGTCATTGTAAAAAATCTTGTTAAAATAAAATATTTCAAAACTCTAAGTTATAGATGAATAATCAATGATACATTTCAAAATATTGAATCCAAGGGCAATAACTTTGTTTCTATTGATTTCTTTATGAATTCTATTATGCGATAGATTTCCGATATTTTGTACAGACATTTTGTATATTTTTGTAAAGATACAGTTTCATGATATTGTTATGAATGCTACTATATCGTCAAAACCAGTTTGTATGGAATTTTGATGACGATGTTTAAGGAAAATTGCAATTTTCTGATGGTGATATGTGATTCTGTTTATGTACGTCTCACATCTTAAAAAGTGTGATGACCTATGTATTTTATATGATAATTTGCTAGTTTTAACCCTAATGAATGGAAATAAATACACATTTTAAACTTGTATCAGATAAAACTGCGAGTATGGAGCTACCTTAAAAGACCGAGGTTCTCTGTATTTAGGACCTTTTGGAACAAGTGATTTGAGGTCCCCATTTTCAACTATATCAACACCAACATAATGATATGTCTAACTGGACTATAGTTGAAGAATATAAATGCACAAGCTTATATTAGAAAGGGGTTGATTTGGCTTTAGTGATTTCTTGAATATGATTGATTGATTATTGTTTAACGTCCCTCTCCAGAATATTTCTCATATGGAGACGTCACCACTGCCAGTGGAGGGCTGCAAAATCTAGGTCTATGCTTGGCGATTATGGCCATTGAGTAGGGAGGGATCTTTATCGTGCCACACCTGCTGCGACACGGGACCTCGGTTTTTGCGGTCTCATCCGAAGGAGAGCTCCATTTAGTGGCCTCTTACGACAAGCAAGGGGGTATTGAGGACCTATTCTAACCCGGGTCCCCACGAGATTGAAAGAAGATGAAGAACAAGAACATATAGGTGGATTAAGTATAAGATGGTCTATATCTAGGCACTGCAAAGTTTGCTTACTTAAATAGGGAAGTTAACGATGGAGAAGCCAAAATCATCCCATTTGTCATAAAGTTGAGTTGTTAGTATGCCGTTGATATTGATTTTAAATAAATTATTTAACAACGAAGCATATTTGGAGGACTCCGTGGTGTCTTTTGTTTCGAGTTCACAGGGATATATCGAATTGACATATGAATGAAAATGATTATTTTTAATAGATAAAACATCGTCCATATATCTAAATTTCGAGTTGAAGGCCACGAAAGATGTTTATTCTTCTCGTGTACAAGCTTTTTTTTTTTTTATTAACTCTGCTTCATAAGAATATAAAAATAGGTCTGCTAACAAAGGAGCACAATTCGTGCCCATGGGAATTTCAGACTGTTGGAAAACCTTATCAGGGAAAACTACGAATATAACCCCAGCATAGTTTTGATTTAAACTTCAGAATAATTTTGCGTAGAATCTGGTTTTTAACAAAGTAATTTTTTGGATGACAATCACTAGATATGCACATTCCCTTTTCCATTTTTGTCGACGAAGCAACTGTCTATAAGTTTAGTCTTTAATATGTCGTGTTGGAAAAGTTATACGCTTTGGTGTTGTTGATTTTAGAAGTTTCGCGATTTCACTAAAACTGCTTTAGAATCTTCATATAATTTACACCATTTCCTTTCCCTATCTTTGCCTCTCACGAAAATATTAACAGCTGTGCGACAATTTATGTCAGAAGTGGTGCTAATCGAGTTTGGATTCTATGGGGTTCTAGTAAACTTGAAATCGCCAGGCTTTTCCCAAATCGGTAGCATCAGGGCCGATGAGTTTTTTCAGCAATGTGCGCGACCATTCCTCACGATAGGTTGGGGACTGGACTTTTTTAATCATGGACATTTGCTTCTTCGGAGAGAGTGGGAAAAGGAGGTTTTCGTATCTGGTGGTCAGTCATCCATAGGCTGGCTTTGTTCAGTTCCACGCAGGTGATTTGGGGTTGAAATGGAGGGTGGGCTGGGATTCCTAGTTGACGGTGTCTTCGTGGTCTTTGGTGATCGGGTCTTCCGGTGGTCTATTGGGGTTCCCGTGGGTACGATTTGCGCTCCTTTGTTAGCTGACCTGCTTCTATATTCTTATGAAGCAGAATTTATTCAAGGACTTCTGCGTGGGAAGAGCGGGTCTTTTGCTGTGACCTTCGGTTCGACATTTAGATATTTCGACGACGTTTTGTCTTTTGCCATTACTGGCTTTCATTCATATGTCGATTCGATATGTCCCTGTGGGCCCGAGGTGGGGGAACCCGCGGGGCGTCTACTTCTGCTTCATACTTCGATATTTTGTTGAGGGTGGACGTTGGCAGCGGACTGATGCTAGACTGTATGGCAGGCGGGATGGTTTCGGCTTCCCATATTTATGTAGCAATGTTCCATTATCGCATGCTTGTGGTGTTTGTGTCTCTCAACTGATTCGATGCGCAAGAGCTTGGTCTGCGTGTGGTCAATATTTTAATCCAGGCGGGTTGCTGGTGCAGGGGTTTCAGCAGTCTCGATTGAGGTCAGCGTTTCGCAAGTTCTATGGTCGTTATAACGATCTGGTTCATCAATGCAACCTACCATTGGGTCAAATGCTGTCTGACGTGTTTCATACCGATTGTTAGGCCGTTCTTGGCACACTGATTTTGACTACGGATAACTCCCGTTTACCTGATCAGGATATAGGGATCACGGCGGGTGTGACCGGTCAACAGGGAATGCTTACTCCTCCTAGGCACCCGATCTCATCTCTGGTGTGTCCAGGGGTCCGTATTTACCCAACTATCTATTTTGCACTGCTTATAGGAGTTATGAAATTGATCACTGCTCGTTATCTTCACCTTTCATTCATCCATCCTATTGACTGGATATTAAACGTGTTTTCAACTGAGGCATGGTTTTGAAGAATATATAGAAGTTTAATATTATGTAAGAGTGTTATGGAAAAGAATGTCAGCTTCTTAACGGTGCTTGTCTGCCTCTGCCGAGAATTTCATTCCCCAAGATGTTGGGAGATGAGCAATTGATTAACACAATATTACATCGAAACCTATCCGTTTAATAAAAGCAGCATGAAGAAATATACACAAATTTCAAATATCATGATATGCAAGTTATCCTGTAAAAGAACGTTCTTTATCACAGATTAGAAAAATGCATGTAAATAAATAAAGGAGACCGTGTATATAACAGAACACGTTTTACCAGCGTGAGTATTATCAACAAGTATCATCACAGATAAATCAAATAAATATATATAAAGATATCATCACAGATAAATCAAATAAATATATATAAAGATATCAAATTAAATCACGCATTGTAGAAAAAATAGAGTATAGTGCATACATACAAGTCCAAGGGAGGAAATGGAATGGTAGACAATTTACTCTTGATATATTTCGGATGATCTAGAGGAAATGGAATGGTAGACAATTTACTCTTGATATATTTCGGATGATCTTGAGGAAATGGAATGCTAGACAATTTACTCTCGATATATTTCGGATGATCTAGAGGAAATGGAATGGTAGACAATTTACTCTTGATATATTTCGGATGATCTAGTTATATGTATCAATCAAACCATTGGCTTTCCGTCTAGCAATGAAAAAGTCAATTCTCCAATCATCCATTACAAAACCAGTTCAAATATTTGAGCAGAGTACGACTTCACTACAAAAACAACAGTAACACTTCTACAAAACAAGACACCTAATTGTCTAACCTTGTATCAACTTTCAATGTTTCATATATTATACAATAATCTTACCATCAAACTGCTTTATACTTTACAAATAAGAATTCCAACTCACTACTGAATCTAATCTAAGTACAGAGTTATGATATAACACAGACAGAACTTTTGGGTTCTTTCTTTTCTCCTTGGGCTGCTGCATTGAATGACGGATCAGTTCTTCTGTTACCGTCTACAACATACAAAAATATCACTGAACTACAATAATTCAAAGGAAACCGTATAAGGGCATGGGGTGATAGGACAATCAACAGTAAACACTAAATCTCGGATTTATTTATCTGCACTGAATTGTAAACACTAAATTTCATGTTCATTTCTCTGCACTGAATTGTAAACACTAAATTTCAAGTTCATTTCTCTGTACTGAATTGTAAACACTAAATTTCAGGTTTACCGTTTATTTCTCTGTATCAAAATGGTTAGGGACAAAAACAAGACCCCCATGGGCCACATCGCTCGTCTTAGTCACTTTGGCCAGTATCTAATGCTCTTCCATATAACTTTAGTCCCTATTGCGACCCCAACGTACCCAGGGGGTAGCATGGTTTTTACGAACCTGAATCTGCACTATGCCAGGAAGTTTTCATGTAAATGTAAACTTCTTTAGCCCAATGGTTCTTGAGAAGAAGATTCTAAAAGCTTTTCTCTCTATATATGTATGTAAAACTTTGATCTCCTATTGCGGCCCTATCCTACCCCCTGGGCGCCATAATTTTAAAACGCTTGAATCTGCACTATATCAGGAAGATTTCATGTAAATCTTGGCTGTTTTGGCTAAATGGATCATGAGAAGAAGATTTTCCCCTATACATTAGTATAAAAACTTTGTTACATATTGTGGTCCCATCCTACCCCCAAGGGTTATGATTCTATCGAATTTGAATCTGCACGATGTCAGCTTTCATGTGAATTTCAGCTCCTCTGGCGCAGTGGTTGAGAAAATTTTTAAATGTCCCTACTCTATTTGAAGGGGGCATGGCCCTTCATCTGAACAAACTTGCAAGCCCTTCACCCAAGGATACTTTGTATCAAGTTTGGATAAAATTGCCCCAGTGGTTCTGGAGAAGAAGATGAAAATGTGAAAAGTTTACACCGACAGACAACTGACACATTACGATCAGAAAAGCGCACTTGAGTGGCTCAGATGAGCTAAAAATCTTTGTATTGTATAATCATCTAATTCTAGAAATGAAGTATCTGGTAATGAATTTTATTTTACTTGTCATTGATGTTGCAGACAGGGATGTCCTATTGTAAGCAAAACATCTGGTCATAGGACCCTGTTTACTTTTCTTTGTCAAGAGTCCATCTTCAGCATACTCTACCTTTTAGTCTGACAAATCCCTGTGACATTACAAGTCATTCTTGTCAATCACGTAAGTATATGTAAATGAAAGTGAACGAAAGATGGGGACAACAGTACACCATTTAATCAGAAATCAAAAACATATATAAACCTGCTTCTTCCCTCAATATTCAATTCATGCTCCACTTTACCTGACTTACGCCCCACATTGACTGTGGTTTGTTGTTTTTTCACTGTGTTTTGTTGGGCTCTGACTGTGTTTTGTTGGGCTCTGACTGTGTTTTGTTCCTCTTTAGCTGTGCTTTGCCTCACGTTTTCAACCTCTTTCATTGCTTTCTCTTTCACCAGTGTTTCGTTTCTGCCATCGCTGACATTGTTAGACTCCTTTCCGTTTCTCCTCCCTGTCTGTTTCTCATCCATTCCACCTTTTGAAGGCGCTGGGCTCCCTGCACGATTTATAGGACCATGTCTGCTGACAAGATAATTCTTCACTGCTCCTCCAGATTGAACATCAATTTCCACCTCTTCTGGAGCTTTCTCATCCACTGGATTCTGGTCCTCATTTTCGCCTTCCTCTGCACTTTCCTCGTTATCTTCTGATTCCCTCTTTTCTCCTCCTGATCGTCTTCTTCCTCGGGTTCTGGACGTTTCAACAGCTTAAGTACTGTTGGGTGTCTCCTCATGTGCTCCTTCAGAAGGTCGTCTTCTCGGGTCAAGGTCACAATCCCCGCCCCTCTGGAGCTGGTTACACCCTTAGAAAGCTTTGTGATTCTACTTCCATTGGAATGGTTGTCACATAACCACAGAATTTTTCCACTGGGCAAATGGGATCTACAACGAGATCAATGTATTTAATGTATACAACTGATATTAAATGCAACATTGTAACAAAATAGTCATCATCATTCGTTAATCATGCATAACGGTTTTCACAACTTCATTGATGGAATGGATGTATTTGAATATTTTATTGAAAAATTTCCCTGATTAATTGTGAAGTTTCCCTGATTACATGTCAAGTTTCCCCAATTTATTGTGAAGTTTCCCTAATTACTTGTGAAGTTTCCCTGATTACTTATCAAGTTTCCCCAATTACTTGTGAAGTTTCCCTGATTACTTGTGCAGTTTCCCTGATTACTTGTGAAGTTTCCCTGATTACTTATATTTAGTTTACTTGATTACCTGTGAAGTTTCTGCATGAGGTCTCGTTTACTGGCATGGTCTGCAACAAAACGATACATTGCTTCATACGCCTTTCCAAAGTTTGTCTCCTCAAACCCTTTCTGTAAACATAGGCAAAATAATTTTGTATACCCGGTACATTTTTACAAAGAAATCTTTTCATGTAAAAGTTGGTGGATTTTTTGTGAAATAGTAAGTTTGACATATTTCCATTGCATATAAAATCCCATGGAACAAATTAGTTTGTGATTTTCAGTTTTTGTGTCAATATCATGCATTTCAATATTGTTTTTGTATACTGAATCCTTTACACTAAATATGAGTTATGTTGCTTTGTTGATCGCTTGGATGTTTGGTAAAGGGGTGTCCATGAAATCCACAAAACTTGTACCCCACATTCAATAAATTGACTTCCTGTGCTTTAAATGAAATCTTCATTATGAAGGCAACCCTGACCTTGTCGATATAGCTGCAGTAAGAATCTCCAGCTTTCCCTCTCAGACAGTTCAGATTCACCGAGCTCTGTTTCAGGACGGCGTACAGTCGGGAGAGGTAGGGGGCCGCCTCACGAATCACCTGACACACCTCCTCAGGGGTCCTTGCACTCAGATTAAGGGACCTCTCAGAAACATGCCAACCCTGGAATAATTTTACGACTTATGATTTTAATTCTTTGTCATTCTACCTATATATTTTTGTTGATCTAAAATGGCAGCATTTACACTTTTTCAGATCAGAATAATTACAATATAACAGAACATTTTCACCTGTATCCTTCTCCTATACAATAGCACCTCCTCTACAACTCTTCATTTAGCATGAAGCAAATCTAAAGTTCCAACCTCCAAAACGATACCCCTTAGAACTTACATCTTATGCTGACACATGACCTTGACACAAAATTAGAACTCACCTCCTCATGCTCACACATGACTTTGACACAGAATTCTTCACCTTGCCAGTCCTCTTCCTCGTCCTCTAAAATCACAGCCTGAAATGGAGATCACATACACTGTGGTACATTACTTTGCTATAATAGAGAGTCAGCGATTCCCAAAATCACAACTAGCTGCAGAACGGAAGCTCTTTGGGGAAAATAATCTGGAACATGCCCCAGAACTACATGTACAGATCCATCCTTATAAAAACTTCAATTTACTGAACATTTTTTTTGCACATGGTTGAGGTCTTTTATCGCTGTATTCTTACAATGCCACCACAGAGCATTCCTATCATAGATTCCTACTACACTTTTGTCAAAAACTTTAATCAAAACTCCATGCCAACTGAAAACCTACAGCTTCAAATAATTTTGTGTTTTAACATAACCCATGTGTTACATGAAGGTTGTCAAGTCAAATTCTGGAGCTAAATCACATGACTTGGAAGTCCTACACTGTAGATTTAATTGTCACATCATGTTTTTGGCAGCACATATTCCAGACCTATAAACTGCTAGAGAAATATCAGAAACATCACGCAAGTTAGATGTGGATAATCCTGTAGGTTAAATGTGGATAATTCTGTTGTTAAATGTGGATAATGCTGTAGATTAAATGTGGATAATCCTGTAGGTTAAATGTGGATGATCCCTAAAGTTACTTACCTTCCTCCGCTCCTTTCCCGTTCTTGGTCGCCTGGGTTTTCCCGAGTCAGTAGACATGCCCATGGACCCTGTCAATGAAAGATAAAACATACTTAGCGAGAGACACATGTGAAAGGTTAATACAACCCAATACTCAGTGTTACACATGTGAAAGGTAAAATACAACCCAACATTCAAATTTGTAGAAAAGGAAGGTTTATTCATATGAATTTTATTTTTCCAAAAATGCATAAAAGATAACTGTGACAATTGATTGCCATGCACAAAGATAGAGTGACAAAGTGAACGGACATCAGTTTTATAAGGTCTTAGAATAAACTGCCATATTACTATACAAAACATTCAATAAACATTACCAGCTTTCACGAAGTCGAACACCAACAGCCTGGGTAAGAATTCGAAATTCAGCTTAGTTGTGATCAAAGTGACATGTCTCAGGAACTTCCTCTGCAGGAGTTCATATTCTTCCTACAAGACACAATACTCCTCCGTTTTCATACAGCCATTGGCAAATACATTTATTACCCACAGAAGATTAGTCATTTCAAGAAGTTAAGAATGCTTGTACATCAATGAAATACAAAGAACTGGGAGACTGCCAAAATCTGCTTTTGTGAGGACATGAAATGAACAAACATTTATCATCCTTCATAAAAAACAATTTAATACCTAGAGACCAAACTCTCTCTCTCATTTTCTGTTTTTCTCCCCCTCCCTCTGTCTCACTCTTTCTCTCCCTGTCTCTATCTCTCTGTCACTATCTCTCTCTAACTGTCACTATTTCTCTATCTCTTTCTCTGAGTCTATTTTTCTATATTCATCTTTTTTCTCTCTTTTTATCTCTATTTCTCTCTCTGTGGAATTTCAAATTACCTGGTATGAAAACTTGAGATCCTGAGCTTTCTTCTCCAAACTTTTCTGTCTCTCTTTCTCTTCTCTTTGTTTTTCTTTGATGATGTCCTCTTTCTTACACTGTGAGGCCAGCATCTCCTTCACTTTGTTCAGTAACACCTCCTTGTTATCCTGAGTCTGCATGGAAACCTCCGGGGCCTCTCCGTCACATTTCATCACAAAAATTCCAACCTGCAATGCATGAATAAACAAGGCTGTTTGGATGATCAATTATCTGTGTTCTGATTGGCTGTTTGGATGATCAATTATTTGGGTTCTGATTGGCTGTTTGGATGATCAATTATCTGGGTTCTGATTGGCTGTTTGGATGATCAGTTATCTGGGTTCTGATTGGCTGTTTGGATGATCAATTATTTGGGTTCTGATTGGCTGTTTGGATGATCAATTATTTGGGTTCTGATTGGCTGTTTGGATGATCAATTATCTAGGTTCTGATTGGCTGTTTGGTTTCTACTACCTAGACAATCCCTGTGCTTTACCTACATGGGGTTGATGTACCGAGTAGCACAATATCTAAATATTTCTACAGAAAACAGTGAGATAGACAAGGCAATTGGTTTGGAACAGGTTAGATCATTATTCTCACATTATCACCAGTGTGAGATCGACTTTACCCATGTGAGACAGCCATGCGAGATTTTTCGGTCTCACACTGCTGCGACGTCATTTGATTGTGACATCATATATTTTCTAAGATTTACATTACACAGTGAAGATTTACGTTACACAGGGAAGTAAAAATATTTTTGCATTGTTTTCTTTAAATTTTTATGTAGTGTAGCTTTCTGGTGGACAACCTTGGGTTTTTCAGTTTACACTAAAGTGTATGCTCTTTCTGCCTATCTAATTAATTTTGAATCGAAGTTCAAATGAGGATTTTGATAATTTAGAATTTTCTCAAAGCTCCTAAATTTATGCACTAAACTGTATGTAAAATGTGAGAAAAATAATCCTTCATTATTCACTCGTGTGGGATAGGGAAATTCCACCTCTGGAACAAGATTTTCTGTCTAGGACTCTGCAAAGCCTCGTCCTAGACTGCAAATCTTGTCCCCTCAGTGGAATTTCCCTATCCCACACCCGTACATATGAAGGATTCTATTATTCTAAGGGAATGAGTTTAATTATTATTCCACAGGAACGAGTTTGATCATTATTCAAGGGAATAAGTTAGATTATTGTTCATAGGGAACTAGTTAGATTATCATTCCAGGGGAACGAATTAGATTATTATTCCTGGGGAATGAGTTAGATTATTATTCCTGGGGAACGAGTTAGATTATCATTCCAGGGGAACGAGTTAGATTATTATTCCTGGGGAATGAGTTAGATTATCATTCCAGGGGAACGAGTTAGATTATCATTCCAGGGGAACGAGTTAGATTATTATTCCAGAGGAACGAGTTAGATTATTATTCCAGGGGAACGGGTTATATTATCATTCCAGGGAACGAGTTCATGCATTATTCCAGAGGAACAAGTTAGATTATCATTCCAGGGGAACGAGTTAGATTATTATTCCAGAGGAACGAGTTAGATTATTATTCCTGGGGAACGAGTTAGATTATTATTCCAGAGGAACAAGTTAGATTATCATTCCAGGGAACGAGTTAGATTATTATTCCAGAGGAACAAGTTAGATTATCATTCCAGAGGAACAAGTTAGATTATTATTAAAGGGGAACAAGTTAGATTATTATTCAAGGGGAATGAGTTAGATTATTATTCCAGGGGAACGGGTTATATTATTGTTCCAGATTCCCCATCAAACCTCTGATGTACAACAATGTAAGCGTCAGTCATTTATATGGTCTGATATGAAATACGCTATAATTCTAATATAAAAAATCAGTTTGAAAGAAATGTTATACATTCACATGTTAAAGAATTTATACAAGTGAACATAACTTTTGTACAATATCATATCTATTTGAAAAATTTCACTGTGATGTCCAAACCTTAGATTTCCATCGATTGCCACTCCCCACTGGGACCAGGATGAGAGGTAGCCTTTGGTTCAGCACGGCGTACTTCAGCTCCATCATACAATTCTCAGAGTCCGCGTACTACAGCGTAAAAATAGACACAAATAATTACAGCGTAAAAATGACAAAAATAACTATAGCATAGTTCAAACTCAGTCTGCATACTACAGCATAAGATGATAACCAAATCTGATTCACCATCTTGACAACCATCCATGAAAATGATCTTATGAATCTACCTTTTGAATATGTTGTGAATTCTACTAATACATGTGATGATATTTATAACTGTGTATCTTTCAATGAAGTGATCAATACAAATGTTGCAAAATAAAATGATAAAATGTGTGTGAAAGTATGCTGCATTGACTATAATTCAAGCAAGCGCTGAGATGTCAAAATATGAAGTGTTGGAGACTGAGAAATTTATACAATTTAAACATCTGATGCAATTCTACCACATATGCGAAGTGATTATATCAAACATCTGCTGTACATCAGACATCTGCGGTACATCAGACATGTTTTTCATCAAATAATAGATGAGGACAGACTGCAGCAGAAATCCTACCTCATCCAACACAGAGTCTGAACAAAACACCGAGTCAATCCGAAATCCTACCTCGTCCAACACAGTCAGAACAAAACACCGAGTCAATCCGAAATCCTACCTCATCCAACACACAGTCAGAACAAAACACCAAGTCAATCCGAAATCCTACCTCATCCAACACAGTCAGAACGGAACACCGAGTCAATCGGAAATCCTACCTCATCCAACACACAGACAGAATGAAACACCGAGTCAATCTGAAATCCTACCTAATCCAACACACAGTCAGAACAAAACACTGAGTCAACCTGAAATCCTAACTTATCCAACACACAGTCAGAACGAAACCCCAATTCAATTCGAAATCTTACCTAATCTAACACATAGCACAAAACACTGAGTCAGTCCGAAATCTTACCTCATCCAACACATAGCAAAAAACACTGAGTCAATCCGAAATCTTACCTCATCCAACACATAGCACAAAACACTGAGTCAATCCGAAATCTTACCTCATCCAACACATAGCACAAAACACCCTAGTCAAACCAAATCCTTACGTCATCAAACACATAGCAAAAAACATTGAGTCTATCCAAAATTTTACCTCATCCAAAATACTTAACTTACCTCATCCGACACACAACAGACGACCAGTTTACAGCTCTGCAGTCCCATGGCTATGTCTAAATACAGACCATGCTATAACAAAAAATAAATCCATTGCATACTCGAAGTTCATGATGTTTGCAGGATGTTAATGCATTTTCCTACAAAGCGGACAGTTTGGAGAAACCAAATAATAAAATGTGACTGATCATCTTTTGGTGGTAGTTTAAGGTATGAGATATGTAGAACTGGACTTGCATGGTCTTTCATTTGGGTATTATATTTACTTTAAAACTAGAATTTACATTCTGGAACTTATAATCTGGAATTTACAATACGGAATTTACCATAAGGTATATATAATCTGGAATTTTTAATATGGAATTTATAATCTGAAATATACAATCTAGAATTTATAATCTGGAATTTATAATTTTGCTTTAAAATGCCGTCACAAAATTTGCATAAATTTAAAATCTGTAGCCGTGGAAAATTTGATTGGATGTATTAGCGTTAGAACGTGTTAACACACCGTTCCGATTTTCTCGATATCGATCCAGCAGGAGACTTTCTTCTCTGTCAGGAAGTCCTTGATGTCCCGAGGATCCACTTCCCCTAGAGATTGTTTGTTCTTTATCTTTGTTCCTTTATCGACAGCTTGTCGAGAATTCTGCCAACAGTAGCTAATAAAAACATCGGGCGACTTCTGCTTGTTCTGAAAATATTAAAAGGCATTTATTTTATTTAGCTTTATCCATTGCAGAAGTTTAAAAAAAAAACCAGTCAATCATGTAAACTAAGATTAATCGAATTTTATTTCGTTTCGATAATTCTTTGATTTTATGTTAAATTAGTCTGCAATGAAACAAGAGATCCATGGCCTCATTATTTGTATTGTTCCTCAGGTGCCTGGAGTGTACAAAGGTCAGTCTACATTTAATGATACGTTCCTCAGAGCATCATGACATCTGGAGTGCACAAATGTCAGTCTATGCTTCATGAGATTCCTTGCATTTCAATTTATAGCAAGCCACAAAAGCAATTTTACCATAAAAATGGGTAAATATTTTTGGTGAGAGCTAATTCAAGCAACTACATAATTCCAAGAAAGACGCAGTATTAAGTCTTCCCCGGAAGACATGTGTCGCCTGCTAGTTCATTCTATATGTAATATATCACGTATAATGTTGAAAAAGTAAATTATTCAAATGGTTTTTGTCAGTTTAATACTCCTTTTAAAGGTTTTGAGAATTACTAAACATTCTTTAACGATAACTTAATTGAAATTGAAAGATGAGACATTATTATGCAATGCAATTTGTGGGAGAATCTGTTTGAAATTAAGACATTTATTAAATGTAGACTGAATGAAAACATATGTTTGAAACTATGTATCAACCTGTTACTGTGCTCTTCAAGACAATGGTAATAACCATAAGTAATTATCTGGTGGGTTTACTGCTTAGTCTTGTTGTCTTTTTATATATCCAATTTACTGTTTCTCAAGAAAAATCATAATTAGTGCTGTTCTGAAATCACATATACTGTCCTTCAGTATGGGAATTACAAATACTGTCCTTTTGTACATAAAAATACTGTCCTTCAGTTAATCATAAAATAAAATCTTCAGCAAAAATTTTTTTTGCTGTAAAAAATTCTAAGTCCCAGCAAAGAAGAAGTTGATAAGCAACAGATTCGAAAATGTCTTACACAATACAGTTGGCCACACTGATGCTCTGTGCCAAATATCAGGGAGTTGCCCCATGTGGTTCTTGAGAAAACTGTGACAGAAATTTTTTTGCTGTAAAAAATTCTAAGTCCCGGCAAAGAAGAAGTTGATAAGCGACAGATTCGAAAATGTCTTACACAATACAGTTGGTCACACTGATGCTCTGTGCCAAATATCAGGGAGTTGCCCCATATGGTTCTTGAGAAAACTGTGACAGAAATGTTTTTGCTGAACAAAATTCTAAGTCCCGGCAAACAGGAAGTTGATAAGCGACAGATTCGAAAATGTCTTACACAATACAGTTGGCCACACTGATGCTCTGTGCCAAATATCAGGGAGTTGCCCCATGTGGTTCTTGAGAAAACTATGACAGAAATTTTTTTGCTGTAAAAAATTCTAAGTCCCGGCAAACAGGAAGTTGATAAGCGACTGATTCGAAAATGTCTTACACAATACAGTTGGTCACACTGATGCTCTGTGCCAAATATCAGGGAGTTGCCCCATGTGGTTCTTGAGAAAACTGTGACAGAAATTTTTTTGCTGTAAAAAATTCTAAGTCCCGGCAAAGAAGTTGATAAGCGACAGATTCGAAAATGTCTTACACAATACAGTTGGCCACATTGATGCTCTGTGCCAAATATCAGGGAGTTGCCCCATGTGGTTCTTGAGAAAACTGTGACAGAAATGTTTTTGCTGTAAAAAATTCTAAGTCCCGGCAAACAGGAAGTTGATAAGCGACAGATTCGAAAATGTCTTACACAATACAGTTGGCCACACTGATGCTCTGTGCCAAATATCAGGGAGTTGCCCCATGTGGTTCTTGAGAAAACTGTGACAGATATTTTTTGTGACGACGACGACGCCAGATAGTGATCCCTATATGTCGCCACTGCGTAACGCAGGCGACACAATAACTATTACCAACAATACGGAATAAATTGTTAAGAAAATTCAATTGTAGCAATCTCAACACCCTCGTTAATAATGCCAAAATCAAATCCTTGCTAAAAATTCTGCTTGAATACGGAATTATAAAAACTTGACCTCATGTGTCAAGGGATGACAAAACCTGGAATTACAGAGCATAAAAAGGCTTACAGATAACAACTTTTACCCTATTCTGTACTAGAATAAGACTAGCTATTATCAAACAAGAGCCCCACAAGGCTGGGCATATCCCGGTCCTCAAAATGACTGACTACAAGTTTTCTCTATGAAGTAAAATTGTGTCCTTGACCTTTGACCCTAACATCAATAACGTTTTTCCTCTCATGATAATAAAACTATTTATGAAGTATCAAATCAATTAAGCAAGAACTTCAAAAGTGTCTACAAGCTCAGTTATACACATACACTCACCCGCACACGAACGGGCCAATACCTGGATACCCCCTCTTGTAATGAATTGTGAGTAGATAATAAAGTTCCTACATGTATGAAAGGTGAAGATAACAGTGATCAATCTCATAAATCCCATAAACAATACAGAATATTGAGTTGGGCAAACACGGACCCCTGGATATACCATGTGGGATCAGGTGCCTAGGAGGAGTAAGCATCTCCTGTCGACCGGTCACACCTGGCGTCAGCCCTATATCCTATGACTGATATCAAAATTTTAGTTTCTATCATGGCCCATCTTGGTCTTGGTCCTTAGAGACAGGGTACATTTAAATTTTTCTGTTTATTGTAGTTCTGAAGAAAAAAACATTTTTTGTAAAATTCCCAAGTTTACTACGTTGTATCCTCAGAACAGGACATAACTGTGCTAATTTCAATCTTCTTCATTCTCTCCTTAGTAGTGAGTGTTTGAAATGGCCCTTATGCTTCTAAAGAGGAAGTTGAAAATGTTAAAAATTTACAGATGACATGAATGAGACAAATAGCCATGAGAACAGCTCACGACACCAGAGGTTGTAACTCAGGTGAGTTTGTAACTCAAGTAAGTTAGTAACGAACTCTGGTGAGCTTGTAACTCAGATGAGCTTGTAACTCAGGTGAGCTTGTAACTCATGTGAGCTTGTAACTCAGGTGAGTTTGTGAGCTTCTAACTCAGGTGAGCTTGTAACTCAGGTGAGTTTGTAACTTAGGTGAGCTTGTAACTCAGTTGAGATTGTAACTCAGGTGAGGCATAACTTTGTAATATCATTTTGCGCCGGTGAAGTTTAGAACCTATCACTTCTAGAAACTCAGTCATGTCAGGCTAATTTTACAATGATTTTGAGTTAAATCCCTACTTAATCCTCAATACTGAAACATTAAACAAAATGACACACATCTCTTTATAATGCAATGTCTTGGTGGAAGTTGAAGTGAGGCAGTATCAGTATTTCCGACACTAGAGTGAGAGGTACAAGAGACAGGTCACTTATGTGGAAGTTGGAGCGAGGCAGTATCAGTATTTCCGACACTAGAGTGGGAGGTACACAAGAAACAGGTCACTTACTTGGTCCATGGCTATCAGTGATTTCTCCACCATGTCTTTAAGGTCCACAATTTTGGATTTATATCTGTCTGCTGTTCTTACCATGCATACAAACTGTAAATATAAACAAAATATATAAACAAAATGTCAACAAAATATATAAACAAAATATACAAACTGTAAATATAAACAAAATGTCAACAAACAAACTGTAAATATAAACAAAATGTATCAACAAAATAAATGTCAACAAACAAACTGTAAATATAAACAAAATGTATCAACAAAATGTCAACAAAATATATAAACAAAATATCAACAAAATAAATGTCAACAAGAGTACCCCAAACGGTACAATATACGCCCGTCGTACAGTAAAATTCAACCTGGAAGCATATTGTGAACTCTGAATTGATACAACACACATTCGGAATAGAAAAGCCTTTAAGTGGGTCATAGTGCACCAATCCATCTGACATGTGAACTGATTATGTATTTCCCTGAGAGTGAGGTTGTGACAAAATATTGGTGCAATATCTATCTATGATGATAAAAAGTCCAGGAAACCATTCGATCTACTTTTAGTCACTAAATACTAAACAACAACCCCCCCCCCCCCCCCCCCCCCTCTGATCAATTGTCGTTCTTACAGCGTCTCCAATCTTCATTCCTAAATCAGTGTCCTGCCAGATCATGCTGGGGCGTACTACCACTATCAGGGCTTTCTTCCGGAGCTGGTTAGTGATGTACAGAAACATATTGTGACACGTCTCGTCCTTCTCAAACTGATCCGACATACAACACACAACGATCTGTAAGACATCAAAGATAATTAATATACAATACACAACGATCTGTAAGTCATCAAACAACATTAATATACAATACACAACGATCTGTAAGTCATCAAAGATAATTAATATACAATACACAACGATCTGTAAGACATCAAAGATAATTAATATACAATACACAACGATCTGTAAGTCATCAAAGATAATTAATATACAATACACAACGATCTGTAATTCATCAAAGATAATTAATATACAATACACAACAATCTGTAAGACATCAAAGATAATCAATATACAATACACAACGATCTGTAAGTCATCAAAGATAATTAATATACAATACACAACGATCTGTAAGACATCAAAGATAATTAATATACAATACACAACGATCTGTAAGTCATCAAAGATAATTAATATACAATACACAACGATCTGTAAGACATCAAAGATAATTAATATACAATACACAACGATCTGTAAGACATCAAAGATAATCAATATACAATACACAACGATCTGTAAGACATCAAACAACATTAATATACAATACACAACGATCTGTAAGTCATCAAACAACATTAATATACAATACACAACGATCTGTAAGTCATCAAACAACATTAATATACAATACACAACGATCTGTAAGTCATCAAAGATAATTAATATACAATACACAACGATCTGTAAGACATCAAAGATAATTAATATACAATACACAACGATCTGTAAGACATCAAAGATAATCAATATACAATACACAACGATCTGTAAGTCATCAAAGATAATTAATATACAATACACAACTATCTGTAAGACATCAAAGATAATTAATATACAATACACAACGATCTGTAAGTCATCAAAGATAATTAATATACAATACACAACGATCTGTAAGACATCAAAGATAATTAATATACAACACACAATGATCTGTAAGACATTAAAGATAATTAATATACAATACACAACGATCTGTAAGACATCAAAGATAATTAATATACAATACACAATGATCTGTAAGTCATTGATTGATTGATTGAAAGCACTCGAGGGATTCTGAATAGCTAACACTGAGTCTGATAGAAAGTACCCAAGGGATTCTGAATAGCTAACACTGAGTCTCAGATTAAATTGATAGAAAGCACCCGAGGGATTCTGAATGGCTAACACTGAGTCTAAGATAAAATTGAGAGAAAGCACGCGAGGGATTCTGAATAGCTAACACTGAGTCTGATAGAAAGTACCCAAGGGATTCTGAATAGCTAACACTGAGTCTCAGATTAAATTGATAGAAAGCACCCGAGGGATTCTGAATAGCTAACACTGAGTCTAAGATAAAATTGATAGAAAGCACCCGAGGGATTCTGGATAGCTAACACTGAAAGTAAATTGATTGTAAGCACCTGAGGGATTCTGAATAGCTAACACTGAGTCTCAGAGTAAATTGATAGAAAGCACCTGAGGGATTCTGAATAGCTAACACTGAGTCTCAGATTAAATTGATAGAAAACACTCGAGGAGACCTTCAGGTCGTCCAGTGACATTACCTTAGAGTTCTTAAGCTGTAGTGTCATCTCACTGACTCTGTCTGGTGTAACAGTCTCAGGCATCCATCTAGAATTCACAGCAAATAATTAAAGTACTGAAAGTACTGAACTTTCATCATAAAAAAGTGATAATAATGAACAATGATCAATCTCATAACTCGTAGACGGAAAACAAAATTAAGAGTTGGGCAAACATCAGGCATATTGTTCAGATGTGCTTTATTTAGCTATGAGTTCTGTAAACAAA
Organism: Ostrea edulis; assembly: GCF_947568905.1. Lineage (NCBI taxonomy): Eukaryota > Metazoa > Mollusca > Bivalvia > Ostreida > Ostreidae > Ostrea > Ostrea edulis. The sequence goes on from NC_079171.1 coordinate 53,697,748, forward strand.
GTTAAGGTAATTTCCATAAATGGCATTTATTCAATTGTAAGTTCCACAAGTCCCCATTAACCCAGTGAAACTGCCTCTCGCTGGATCTTAAATTCCAAGATTCTTTAGCTGTTTTTAAAAATAAACAAACTTAAAACATATCTTTTTAAACTGAAATTTAATTTGTAATTTGGTATTTATGTGAATAGATATTTTAATTGTAAAGTAAGATATAACAAATCAAACTCATTCATCTCTAACACTTTGCTATAGGCATGTTTTACTGTAGTGAACTAATACTAGTTAATAATACAACATGTTTTTCCTTACACGCTGTAATTCCACGAGAGCAAGTCCTTTTTCACATCCCTAGGATTGATAAGATCTTTCTTTCCATTGGGAGGAACATCGGCCTGACAGTACAGAACAGCTACGTCATATTCGATATCATTATTTATTGACTGCAAGGCACTGATACTGTTTTGGAGGTGGATATCGAAGTCCGAGTTCCTGTCATCCGGCATGATGGCTGAAAAAAAGTTACACTTCATTACAAAACGATTGTGAATGATATATATATCCCAGGCTCATTTGATCCAAACTTATAGTTCTGAGAGGTCTTGTCACCAATTGAATCCATAAAATATTTAAATTAAACATACCATTATTTCATGTAGGTCATAAATGGAATAAAACTTTCTAGATAATTTTAAAAGTTTTGTTTTAGTGATGAGAACCAGTACATTATAAAGTTTTGTCTTAGTGAGGAGAACCAGTACATTTTAAAGCTTTGTCTTAGTGATGAGAACCAGTACATTATAAAGCTTTGTCTTAGTGATGAGAACCAGTACATTATAAAGCTTTGTCTTAGTGATGAGAACCAGTACATTATAAAGTTTTGTCTTAGTGATGAGAACCAGTACATTATAAAGTTTTGTCTTAGTAATGTAAAACTTATACGGTACCAATTTTGATGCACCAGATGCGCATTTCGACAAATAATGTCTCTTCAGTGATGCTCAACCGAAAGGTTTGAAATCCGAAATAACAATGAAGTTTTAGAGCTATTACAGAGAAAAACAGTGTGCCAAAAAAAGTGGAGTCAAATTCGTCTAAGGATAAGAGCTATGTATGAGGGAGATAATCTTTAATTTTGAAATGAATTTCTAAATTTTATAACAGCAATTAAATATACATCCGTATTTTCAAGCTAGTAACATCCGTATTTTCAAGCTAGTAACGAAGTACTTAGCTACTGGGCTGTAAAGACCCTCGGGGACTAACAGTCCACCAGCAGAGGCCTCGACCCAGGGGTCATAATGTAAAACTTATACGGTACCAATTTTGATGCACCAGATGCGCATTTCGACAAAAAATGTCTATTCAGTGATGCTCAACCGAAAGGTTTGAAATCCGAAATAACAATGAAGTTTTAGAGCTATTACAGCAAAAAACAGCGTGCCAAAAAAGTGGAGTCAAATTCGTGACGAGAACCAGTATATTTAAAAGCTTTGTCTTAGTGACGAGAACCAGTATATTTTAAAGCTTTGTCTTAGTGATGAGAACCAGTACATTTTCCAAGAGTAATTTCGGATGCTGGATTTTAGGAACCTGCAGACCAATCCACGAGATATCAAATGAAACTGTATGAAATTTCATCTTTCCATATATATATTTATAGATTTTGTATAACAAAGATATGCTTCAAACAGAACTTTTCTTTACTTAGAACCAGAAAATGGAAAGGTGAAGACGATATAACGAACAGTGATCAATCTCAATCTCAATCTCAGAGAGTAAAAGTAAGAAGTGGATAAAGTAAGCACCCCCAGTCGACCAGTCATGAGCCCTATATTTTGATCAGGTAAACAGTTATCCGCAGTCAAAATCAGTGTGTAAAGAATGGTCTAACAATCGGTATGAAACATGTCAGACAGCATTTCAACCTTAACAGATTATATTGGCAAACTAGATCATTATGAAGACCATAGAATTTGCTGACTTTAAACAAGCCTTTTAAAACTCTTGAAACATCAGCTAGTATCTCAGTAGTCATTTTGAGAACTTGGATAAGGATGAAGACATACCCAATAGCTGCGTCATGGCAACAGTGTGGAAATTCTGTGTGCACTGCAGGAAGGGGGCGTTCATGTTCTTCCCCTTTCTTACGATGGATGCCCGGAAAAAATAAGGGTCCTTCCAGCTGTCCGACTGCAAAAATATCAACCAGGTTCATTTTACATTAACACATGCATTATTTCATCATTGTGGAGTAGTTTACAAAATCTGTCATAATTACTGCTGATCCAAGTTCTCTATCACTCTTTTCTTCTCAAGTTTGTCTAAACTCAATTTTGACATAACATGTGCAAACTAAAAATGGGATATTTTGTACAGACAGCACTGTGAATGAGTATTGCATATTCATACACTACAATATGGAATACTGCAGAAAACGCAAACGTGTAAAATCAATGCGAGAGACATTACCCCTTTAGTGATGCAATCTGGGCAGGGGAGATAATAATCGTATGTGACCCCATGGTAGGACTCCGTGATGAGACTTTCCAAGACCTCATGAATCAGGAACAAGACATTCTCTGGACGAGGGCCCTGCACTGTCACCGTCAATTGGCTGTCACTAGAAATCATTCATTTGCATATATTTGCATGGATTAGCATACATTTACATAAAGCTTGCCTTTATAGATAGCCTCATGTCCCACATTGACAGTTTCTCATTTCAAATCCCAGACATTTCTATGTTATTCTACATAGATTTTTTCACCATACTGAAAGTCAAAAGGACTTTATTTACAAATAATTATGCAAGTCTCAGATTCTGTCACATAATTAGGCGGGTCTAAGAACCTGTCAATGTTAATACAAAGTTTGTGTGGATAATGAAAGGTGAAGATAACAAACAGCGATCAATCTCATAACTCTTATAAGGAATACAAAATTAGGAGTTGGACAAAGACCCCTGGTTATATCAGAGGTGGGATCAGGTGCCTTGGAGGTGTAAGCATCCCTTGTTGACAAGTCACAACCCTCCATCTTGATCAAGAAAACAAAGTAATCTGTAGTCAAAATCAGTGTGTAATTAAGAACGGCCTTTCAATTGGTATAAAACACATCTGACAGCATTTGACCCAATGATATATATGCTGTATTGATCTACATTATAATTCCAATGTTATTTATTTCTAATTAGTTTTCACCAATAATAAGACATGGCAGAAAAATATTCTTCATATAGCTTTTTCAAAGTGGCAATTTGACAATTTACCGAAAATAAATCTTGCCAAAAATGCAATGCCAATTTCTTATGCAAAATGAAATACGTGTACAGGTATCACAAATGAGATGTGATCGAAAGTAATTGGCCAGAATAAAGCATTTCTAATTACAGTCATAAGGAATTTGAAAAAATGAAAAGCAGTTAAAAATTGGACGCATGTTCTGATATTTCCTAAAGGGTTGGACTATTTACATTAGATTCCTAAATATACATGAGGAATTTATTATCGTGTGATTTCACAAGAAGCAGTGCTTGTGAAATAAAAGTAGTCGCTTTTATTTCTTCAACACTAAAATATAACCAACAAATGTCCCCGATAATGGCCAATTCCGAAGATGGACAAGGTCATAAGGACAAATATCTTGGTACCAGTAGAAAGATCTTGTCATAAGAAATGCTCATGTGCAATATGAAAACTCTACTATTTAAAAGTTTATGGCTAATGTCAAATTATTTAAAAGTATGTCAAATGTCAAGGTCAAAAGGTTTAGTACCCACAGAAAGGTCTTGTCACAAGGAATACTCATGTGAAATATCAAAGCTCTAACACTTACTGTTCAAAAGTTATTAACAAGGTCAAACTCTGAGGTCAAGGTCACAGGGTCAAACATGTTGGTACCCACTGAAAGGTCTTGTCACATGTGTAATATCAAAGCTCTAGCACTTACTGTTCAAAAATTATTAGCAACGTTAAAGTTTCAGACAGGATGACAGAATGACAGACTGGACAAAAACAATATGTGCCCCGATCTTTGATTTCGTGGGCATAAAATCTTTTTTATAATCAACAGACCACTCACAGATTTATGTTCTCGCAATTTGAGTTAATTTCTTTATATTAAGAACGTGCGTAAAATAGGAAATCTGCAGGTCGTAAAGTACACAAACATTTCTATTAAATCATCAAGCACATGTTTCTACTCTCACAAATAATATAAATTTTTGATAATTCAATGCCTACTTTCAGTACTTTGATAAAATAATTCAATGCCTACTTGTCTTGCTGTATCAAGGCCAGGTGCTGGTTTTTCTGTAGAAAGGAACCTTTCTTCCAGATCATCTTCCCATCCGAGAAATTAAACAGTCTCACCTACAGGTTAACACAAAAATTAAACAGTCTCACCTACAGATTAATACAAAAATTAAACAGTCGCACCTACAGATTAATACAAAAATTAAACAGTCGCACCTATAGGTTGACACAAAAATTAAACAGTCTCACCTACAGATTAATACAAAAATTAAACAGTCGCACCTATAGGTTGACACAAAAATTAATCAGTCTCACATACAGGTTAATACAAAAATCAAACAGTCTCACATACAGGTTAATACAAAAATTGAACAGTCTCACCTGTAGCCTAGCTAGTAGTTGTAAGTTCTAATAAATTATATAACATCAAAGTCTCTCTCTACTAAATGATAGATAATATGTACAAAACATTTACCTGAAGTCTATTGAAAAGGCCTCCAGGTAGATAAACAAATTTGTACACAATCTTGTTCTCAAGGATGTCATCTGTTGGATTAAGGTCAGGCCATTGAAACTGAAAGTACACAAATATAACACTTACACATCATAGACACATTCAAACTGAAAGTACACAAATATAATGCTTACACATCACAGACATATTCAAACTGAAAGTACACAAATATAATGCTTACACATCACAGACATATTCAAACTGAAAGTACACAAATATAATGCTTACAAATAAAAGATACATTGAATCCTATATAACATGCAAGTTGGTTGACCTCGACCTTTGATAAAATGGCCCTTGACTTACCTCCTTTGGTGGTGCCAGGGGAAGGAGGCAGGGTACCACATTAAGAGGTTGTCCAGGGAGTGGAAAGGTCAGGTCAAACTCCTCGGTCAGACTGAGGAGCCACGGTCGGAGATCTGGGGGGTATTTCTCCCACACTGTGTCCAGCTGATTGTGTTCAAAGCGGCCATCATTTTTCTGTAAGCAACATACCATTACTTAATTAAGACAATTATCTACACACAGAAAGTAGAATTAATATCTTTCACATCAATATCGAATTATTGTATTTAAACTGAACTTCATTTATCTAAAACAAGCACGGATACATACATAGGCATACATAACATGGAATCAATATCATTAGAATAATGAATAAATCCAATCTAATTTTATGCATTTATCTGCATTTGTTTCCAGATTTTGAAAAATATATAATCTTTAAATTACTTCCCCAGAATTTTTGTTTCCTGGACAAAAATCAAAAATGTTATACAAGTTGGCTTCTAGTGTAACTTTTGGCAAACATTCAGTGATTTCAAAGTTGAAAAAAAAAAATAGCATTCATCTCATCTTTTTTAAGCACATAAGAAAGGAATCTCCACTCCTCCTCGCCCAATTACCTCCCATCCCATTACCCCAAAAAATGGCAGATACTATACAGAGGATAAGCCAGTTCCATAACCAGGGGTCACAATCAGCCCCTATTGGTACATATCAATTTACCTTACTTGTATTACAGACGCCCAGACAGAAACCACACAGATTTCCCTTACTTGTATTACAGACGCCCGGACAGACACCACACAGATTTCCCTTACTTGTATTACAGACGCCCGGACAGACACCACACAGATTTCCCTTACTTGTATTACAGACGCTCGGACAGACACCACACAGATTTCCCTTACTTGTATTACAGACGCCCGGACAGACACCACACAGATTTCCCTTACTTGTATAACAGACGCCCGGACAGACACCACACAGGCCATGACATTGACAATCCACTGGGGATCCACCACTACTTTGTTTCTCAGGAAGTCCGTGTCAAAATACTGAATGGTACCCAGGTTGTCCAGGAACGAGATTGCCTCCTTCAGCTGCACACAAAATACATACACAAAATTCTCTTAGTAAACACTGAAATTGAATTAAAGAACAGAGAACAGTGAATGCTGAAAATGCTCCATGACATTCCTGTAAAATCTTAAAATATTTACATGTAAATCATGACTATTCATTATAAACAGTTGTCATGATAATGATCTTCAGTATTTCAGGGTTTCTTCTTTTATTTCAGTGTTACCACTATGAACTCATTTTTAGCACATCAGATTGTTTCCCTCATCATTTAATGCCATCACTGTTGGTGGAGTGCCCCAAATCTAGATCTAATCAAGGCACACAGGGTAGTAGTAGTTAGTAGTGAGGGTTCATTCATGTGCCAAAGCCTGGCACAACCTGACACATCTGTTTTCAATGTCATGGCATGAAAGAGCTGTGATTCTCAGTTTTACTTGTAGATGCCACTTTGTGAAGGAGCAATCATTACCTATTTCACAGACTTCCAAGTCTGACATGGCCATGGCTTGGACTCACCCCCCCCCCATGTATTTGACATGGCCTTGGTATGAGTGGGGCTTGGACTCCCCCCCCCAATCCCCCCCCCCCCCCCATGTATTTTAGCAACATAAAAATAAAAGCCAGTAATTCTAATTCGCGAGTGACAATTCTCGTGAAATTACACGATGATAAATTCCTCGCGTATATCTAGGAATTTATAGTATTCCGATGATTCGTTTCCTTTACCCCCATAATAAACATAAGCACAATTTTCACAACCATGCACCTTTATGTTTTTCAGTTTAATTGTGGCAATCACCTGAATTTCATATTATAGCTAAATTCTGATAGGTCCTTAGTACCCCTTGCTTGCCATAAGAGGCGACTAAATTGGGCGGTCTTTCAGATGACACCGCAAAAACCGAGTCCCTGTGACACAGCAGGTGTGGCACGTAAAGATCCCGCCCTGCTCGAAGGCCGTAAGCGCCAAACATAGGACTAAATTTTGCAGCCCTTCACCAGCAATGGTGATGTCTCCCTATGAGTGAAAAATTCTCAAGAGGGATGTTAAACAATATACAATCATTCAATACAATCAGTTGTGCAGTGTGACCTCTGAATCTACTACTTGAAATCTTTCTCACTATCCATCTAATATCAGCAGATGAAATGTTGATCGATCCCGAAGACTATGTTTTTACAATGCGTAGAACACCTAAAGAATACAAATAACTTGCATCTTGTTCATCATAAATCCCTACGTCCGTGTAGAAGACCTAAACAATATGAGAACTTACGTCTTGTTCATGATAAATCCCCTCATCCCTGGCTATCTCCTCTACTTGCTGAAAGGTCAAAATACTGCTATCTTTCCGCAGCCTAAAGTAAAACACAATTGTACCTATTAAACTAACGTGTACATTTCTAAAATAAAATATAAAAAAGTTTGGAGGTCGTTTAGATTACATAATCTCGGTTTTCTGATGATTAAATTCTCATGTTTCACATTCCAAAGGACAGTATGTGGTGCAGTACTTTTGCTTATCACGATGTCAATTTCTAGTTATGACAGAAAGAGTACAGTAAGACACACTTATAATGAACACAATATATATTGAACACACTTATAACAAATTCAAGCTAATTACACGTTATTTGTTCCCCTATAAGAGATAAAAAAACAAATTTATTGGATATAATGAAGTTGGTTATAACGATAGTATTTCACTGGACTTGAAGGGTCGCTATAACCGTGTTTTACTGTAGTTTCACATATGGTACAATGTTCAGTCTTATATATTTCACTATCATGATTTTGTGGTTCTATACAGATGTCTTATAGCAAGTTTATCAAACATTTGGAAAATTTCAATATCTGTGTAGTGAAGCATGACAACTCACTTTAACATCTGTGTAGTGAAGCATGACAACTCACTTTAACATCTGTGTAGTGAAGCATGACAACTCACTTTAACATCTGTGTAGTGAAGCATGACAACTCACTTTAACATCTGTGTAGTTAAGCGTGACAACTCACTTTAACATATGTGTAGTGAAGCGTGACAACTCACTTTAACATGTAGTGAAGCATGACAACTCACTTTAACATGTGTAGTGAAGCGTGACAACTCACTTTAACATCTGTGTAGTGAAGCGTGACAACTCACTTTAACATGTGTAGTGAAGCGTGACAACTCACTTTAACATCTCTGTAGTGAAGCATGACAACTCACTTTAACATCTATGTAGTGAAGTGTGACAACTCAATTTAACATCTGTGTAGTGAAGCATGACAACTCACTTTAACATCTGTGTAGTGAAGTGTGACAACTCACTTTAACATCTATGTAGTGAAGCATGACAACTCACTTTAACATCTGTGTAGTGAAGCATGACAACTCACTTTAACATCTGTGTAGTGAAGCGTATCAACTCACTTTAACATCTGTGTAGTGAAGCATGACAACTCACTTTAACATCTGTGTAGTGAAGCGTGACAACTCACTTTAACATCTGTGTAGTGAAGCGTGACAACTCACTTTAACATCTGTGTAGTGAAGCATGACAACTCACTTTAACATCTGTGTAGTGAAGCATATCAACTCACTTTAACATCTGTGTAGTGAAGCATGACAACTCACTTTAACATCTGTAGTGAAGCGTGACAACTCACTTTAACATCTGTGTAGTGAAGCGTGACAACTCACTTTAACATCTGTGTAGTGAAGTGTGACAACTCACTTTAACATCTATGTAGTGAAGCGTGACAACTCACTTTAACATCTGTGTAGTGAAGCATGACAACTCACTTTAACATCTGTGTAGTGAAGCGTATCAACTCACTTTAACATCTGTGTAGTGAAGTGTGACAACTCACTTTAACATCTATGTAGTGAAGCGTGACAACTCACTTTAACATCTGTGTAGTGAAGTGTGACAACTCACTTTAACATCTATGTAGTGAAGCGTGACAACTCACTTTAACATCTGTGTAGTGAAGCGTGACAACTCACTTTAACATCTGTGTAGTGAAGCGTATCAACTCACTTTAACATCTGTGTAGTGAAGCATGACAACTCACTTTAACATCTGTGTAGTGAAGCGTGACAACTCACTTTAACATCTGTGTAGTGAAGTGTATCAACTCACTTTAACATCTTGTCCTCCAAGTTGAGCCAGACTTGAGGAATTTTCTCTTCTAGGTAGGGCTGCTGCATTGTAATCTCAATCAGGTCTTTCTCCAGCTCCATAATGCCCTGTATTCATCAAGTCAATAGATTTAGAGCTCCTTAATGCCTAGCTGTGTTCATCAAGTCAATAGATTTAGAGCTCCTTAATGCCTAGCTGTGTTCATCAAGTCAATAAATTTAGAGCTCCTTAATGCCCTGTATTCATCAAGTCAATAGATTTAGAGCTCCTTAATGCCTAGCTGTGGACATCAAGTCAATAGATTTAGAGCTCCTTAATGCCCTGTATTCATCAAGTCAATAAATTTAGAGCTCCTTAATGCCCTGTATTCATCAAGTCAATAAATTTAGAGCTCCTTAATGCCTAGCTGTGGACATCAAGTCAATATATTTAGAGCTCCTTAATGCCCTGTATTTATCAAGTCAATAAATTTAGAGCTCCTTAATGCCCTGTATTCATCAAGTCAATAAATTTAGAGCTCCTTAATGCCTAGCTGTGGACATCAAGTCAATAGATTTAGAGCTCCTTAATGCCCTGTATTCATCAAGTCAATAAATTTAGAGCTCCTTAATGCCCTGTATTCATCAAGTCAATAAATTTAGAGCTCCTTAATGCCTAGCTGTGGACATCAAGTCAATAGATTTAGAGCTCCTTAATGCCCTGTATTTATCAAGTCAATAAATTTAGAGCTCCTTAATGCCCTGTATTCATCAAGTCAATAAATTTAGAGCTCCTTAATGCCTAGCTGTGGACATCAAGTCAATAGATTTAGAGCTCCTTAATGCCCTGTATTCATCAAGTCAATAAATTTAGAGCTCCTTAATGCCTAGCTGTGTTCATAAAGTCAATAGATTTAGAGCTCCTTAATGCCCTGTGTTCATCAAGTCAATAAATTTAGAGCTCCTTAATGCCCTGTGTTCATCAAGTCAAGATATTGAGAATGAATTCTTACCGTAGGGAGGCGGAATGTTAACTATCCTTAAATGTCAGACTCTTGTCTTTACATTCCACCACTTTCAAATTTTACTAGTAAGTTTACCTTTCTGTTATCTCTAACATTCAAACTACCGACTTGATCCAAAACTTACATAGAGTATGCAGATACATGTAAATATCTATTACTTGACCATTTTTAACCAACAGACTGTTGTCATCAGAACAAAATGTGTTATCAAAGTACAGATGTGAATAGGTTACGTCACAAAGTTTACAGTCATCTCAGGGTTACAATTCAGACTGAACATTGGTTTTACGTTTGCACTTACCGTTTGCTTCACATTTACACTTTAACACTTACCATTTCTTTACACTTCATACTAACAGTTTGACCCTTACACTTTACACTTACCGTTTGTTTATAGCAACACTTACCACTCACTTCACGTTTACACTTACTATTTGTTTACGTCCATACTTTACATTTACCATATTCACTTCACATTTACATTTGACACTTACCACTTGTTTACACTTTACATTAACCATTTGTTTACGTTTTCACTTTACACTTTCCACTCACTTCACATTTACACTTTACACTTACCGTTTGTTTACATTTACACTTACCATTTGTTTATGTCTACACATTACACTTTATAGTTACCACTTGTTTACATTTACACCTACCACTTGTTTACGTTTTCACTTTACACTTTCCACTCACTTCACATTTACACTTTACACTTACCGTTTGTTTACATTTACACTTACCGTTCCTACGATCGAACTGACATAGTGGAATCCCTGGATCTGGGGATAAGCTTTCCTAATGAGGTCCTCCTCAATATCCGGCATTGGAATCTGTTCATCAAAAGAGATCACGATTCAGTCTTATCACGCCTCAGACAAAACTGTTGAAATCTAATTGGTCAGATCTTGGTCATGAAAAAAATATATCAAGAGAAAAATCCGTATTGAGCGAGTAATTTATTGTCGGGTTCGACTTGGAGCCATGACAAAATGGGGAAGCAATTTGGTCAGACTAAGTTGTATGATATAGACCCACACATATATACAGTTGGAGGTCTTCAATGTGATAAATTCAATACACAGTTAGTTGGTGACCTAATACGGAAAAATACATGGTATCAGGTCACTAACTAACTGTGTAACTAATATTATACTCCACTTGAAAGTATGCAGGGCTGAGAAGGATGTGCAGTAAACAGCCTCGATGGCTTTCTGTGTCTCTGCAGTAAACAGCCTCGATGGCTTTCTGTGTCTCGCAGTAAACAGCCTCGATGGCTTTCTGTGTCTCTGCGTTTTAGGTATCACAATACAAGTCTTACCTGGTCCACCTGAGTTCCTATAATTAGAACGGGAGCGTCCGGAGCGTGACAAGCGATGGAACTTAACCAGAAATCCAGACCAGCATGTTCAAATCCCATCCTCATGTTCCACAGCAGGAGATACACAGCTCGTGATGTCAGGAAAAACTACAGGTAGAATATTAACAAAGATTAACCAGGAGATACACAGCTCGTGATGTCAGGAAAAACTTTAAGTACAGGATTACAAAAACTAACCAGGAAATATACTGTCCATTAGGTTGACAGACAAAGACAGCAGCTAGAAACAAGAAATGTTTCAGAAAACATGCCACCGGTCGTGCAAAATTCAATAGGGTTATAGGGTTATTCACATGCATCATTTGATTGATATCAATTCAAGATATCGAGTGGACAGTACTTTCCTATGTACAGAGTGGATTGACCCTTGACCTTTGAGCATGTGACCTTAAAATCAGTAGGGACCATCTACTCCTTAGGATGTACTGCTGTACCAAGTTTAGTGTCAATCGTGCAAATGATTCTTAAACTATAGGAAACAATATACTACTATATGCAAGGTGAAGATAACGAACAGTGATCAATCTCATAACTCCTATAAGCAATACAAATAGATAGTTGGGCAAACACGGACCCCTGGATATACCAGAGGTGGGATCAGGTGCCTAGGAGGAGTAAGCATCCCCTGTTGACCGGTCACACCCACCGTGAGCCCTATATTGAGCCTCCTTAGGTCATGTGATCTCAAAATCAACAGGGGCCCTCTTCTACTCACAACCAACCCACCCATGAATTATCATTATGATCAAGTGAATGGTTCTCAAGATATTGAAGAGACAACATGTGGTCTACCGACTGACTGACCGACAGGTGCAAAGCAATATGCCCCTCTTCTTTGAAAGGGAGTGGGTTATAGTAAACCATAAAATACACAATTCATTACGTCTCCAGACAAAAACAAAGGCTAGATTTAAACCAGGAATAGTACAATCAATCCATTAGGTTGAGAGACGAAAATGAAAACTGGAGATAAATGGGGCCGGTTAACTGGTCAGGACGATTTCACCCTAATCAGTACTAGAGAGATCTGACAGATTCTACCTTAATCAGTACTAGAGAGATCTGACAGATTCTACCCTAATCAGTACTAGAGAGATCTGACAGATTCTACCCTAATCAGTAGCTTATATCTGAGGGAGAGGGATCTGACAGATTCTACCCTAATCAGTAGCTTATATCTGACCTAGAGGCTATGACAGATGGATGCAAGACAAATCAACACATGTATACATTTACAGATCAATGTTTTTGCCTTTGATATCTTGACGAATTGTTATGATTGCCATTTTTTCTTGAATGCGTAGTAGTTGCAAACAATGCACGTATGAATTTTTGATAAATATTATAGTACATCTATTTCAACGGCTGAGAATTTTCTGACAGAAATGAAAATAGAATGTAAATATAACAAATGAATTTCATGAAGTATGCAGGCCTAAAGCGTCACAGTAAATATCCTCATGTATGTTTCAAAAATGAAATTTCTTTCCTAATTGTACTGTTGCACATCATAATACAACCTGCCTATCCTGGACACACAACAGGAGGCCACATACATAAAACAAAGAACGATATAACCAACTAAATTGAATTATCATTAACACCAAGTAACGGGAGAAGACAAGCTAGAAACCTGATGTGTATTGTAGTACACCGTCTGTCCAGCAAAATCCCACGCAGAGTACGTTATCTCCCCTTTATCGGGGGCCGTCACCTTCCACGATTTGATTTCAATTCCGTCCGTCAGCTGAGCATTCTGGGTCCCTGACGTTTTCTTAGAAGAACTAGTCAGTGCCTTCAGTAAACTAAAATACGGAAAAAATGTTCATACATTGAATAATTATCTTTATACAATAAACGTAATTCAACGAAAAGTGCTAATAGTGAAGTGTGGGGGATGAACAATTTTGATTCATTATAAACATTATTCGTTATTTCCAATCAGTTTATAATGAATGTTTTAAAACTAAAGGGAATGAAAATCACTTCATTGCAAGCATGAATTCATTATACATGTAAGTTTGTGTGTTGTATCTGTGTTTTACTGTAAGCATGAATTCATTATAAGTTTGTGTGTTGTATCTGTGTTTTACTGTAAGCATGAATTCATTATAAGTTTGTGTGCTGTCACTGTGTTTTACTGTAAGCATGAATTCATTATAAGTTTGTGTGCTGTATCTGTGTTTTACTGTAAGCATGAATTCATTATAAGTTTGTGTGCTGTATCAGTGTTGTACTGTAAGCATGCATTCATTATAAGTTTGTGTGCTGTATCTGTGTTTTACTGTAAGCATGAATACATTATAAGTTTGTGTGCTGTATCTGTGTTTTACTGTAAGCATGAATTCATTATAAGTTTGTGTGCTGTATCAGTGTTGTACTGTAAGCATGAATTCATTATAAGTTTGTGTGCTGTAACTGTGTTTTACTGTAAGCATGAATTCATTATAAGTTTGTGTGCTGTATCAGTGTTGTACTGTAAGCATGCATTCATTATAAGTTTGTGTGCTGTATCTGTGTTTTACTGTAAGCATACATTCATTATAAGTGTGTGCTGTCACTGTGTTTTACTGTAAGCATGAATTCATTATAAGTTTGTGTGCTGTATCAGTGTTGTACTGTAAGCATGCATTCATTATAAGTTTGTGTGCTGTATCTGTGTTTTACTGTAAGCATGAATTCATTATAAGTTTGTGTGCTGTATCTGTGTTTTACTGTAAGCATGAATTCATTATAAGTTTGTTTGCTGTATCAGTGTTTTACTGTAAGCATGAATTCATTATAAGTGTGTTCACTGTAACTGTGTTTTACTGTAAGCATGAATTCATTATAAGTTTGTGTGCTGTATCTGTGTTTTACTGTAAGCATGAATTCATTATAAGTTTGTGTGCTGTAACGGTGTTTTACCGTAAGCATGAATTCATTATAAATGTGTTTGCTGTATCTGTGTTTTACTGTAAGCATGAATTCATTATAAGTTTGTGTGCTGTATCTGTGTTTTACTGTAAGCATGAATTCATTATAAGTTTGTGTGCTGTAACTGTGTTTTACTGTAAGCATGAATTCATTATAAGTTTGTGTGCTGTAACTGTGTTTTACTGTAAGCATGAATTCATTATAAGTTTGTGTGCTGTAACTGTGTTTTACTGTAAGCATGAATTCATTATAAGTGTGTTTGCTGTATCTGTGTTTTACTGTAAGCATGAATTCATTATAAGTGTGTGTGCTGTATCCTTGATTTGCGATACTATTTACACTACAGGCACAGTGTTCTCAATCTTTTTGATTTATCTGATAATATACACTCAAACAATCTCCGGGTACAGTCCATCAAAACACTGTCTATGTAGTATAATTAAGTGGCACTTGACAAGTCAGAGCTGACATACTTTTTAGTTCTTGTGGTTTGCTTGGTTACCATGTTAATGATTGATTAAATATTGTTTAACGTCCCTCTCGAGAATATTTCACCCATATGGTGGCGTCACAACTGCCGGTGAAGGGCTGCAAAATTTAGGCTTATACTCAGCGCTTAATGGCCATTGAGCAGGGAGGGATCTTTATTGTGCCACACCTGCTGTAACACGGGACCTCAGTTTTTGCGGTCTCATCCGAAGGACCGCCCCATTTAGTCACCTCTTACGACAAGCAAGGGGTACTGAGGACCTACTCAAACCAGATCCCCACGTGATGGTTACCATGTTAAAGTGACACACACCTGGGAATATTTCCTTAGAATAAACACATTATATGGTTGTAGTACAGTTGACCTACAGTCCACAGTCCTAATTTTAGTAAAGTGACAAGAGCCATCTGCCAATTATAATGGTTTACAGAGGGAAAAGATTTATTTGTCATTTATAATGTAACAAGAGTTATGTGCCCTTTGTGATAATTTATAAAGTGACGTGGTTTATTTGCTATTCATATTGGTATAAGATGCCCTTTATAATGTTTTACAGTAACAAAAATCTGAACATAGCTCAGCCTTTTCCGTTAGGAAAAAAAACCCTCTGAAGTAAACCCAAGAATATAGTTAAAATTTGAATTGCCTCTGGCATATTGCCAACTATGTGTGTAAAATTATAACAAGAGGTACTGTGAGCAATGCTCACTAACAATACCCCCCACTTATTCCAATCTCCCAAAGGGTGTTGTTAATAGGTATAAATTACCTCTTTCCTGAGTGTCAAAATATGGTATGCCTTTGTAGAAGAAAATGGAAGATATAGTCTGAACACAAATCCATGGTATAAACCTATAATATTTTACCTTGAGATCAAAGGTCAAGGTCATAAAGAGGTCATGAATGTATATGACACATAGTCTCATCGTGATACACAGGGCTTGAAGCTAACTTTTTATGTCACCAGTCCAGCTGGAATGATGGGGTATAATTTCAACCAGTCCGCAGAAGAATTTACCAGTCCAACAGAGTTTTCCAGAAATAATTAAACATATTTCGTTAATGTTATCAAAATGAAATTTAACTCAATATGCCTCAGACAATATTGTAACACTTAAATGTGGGATTTATATTTACGAATCAGATTCGTCTGATATCTTCAGATTGAAGCATGCCAAATGTGTGTATAAAATTTCAAAAGTATATTTTCCAAAATGATGCTTTAGAAAATTAACCAGTCCCATCGGACTGACAAAAACAAATGTCAGTCAGTCCGTCAGACTTTTAACCAGTCATAGACTGACGGGCATATGTTAATTTCGAGTCCTGGATACACCCATGTCTTCTGGTATGACTATGTCAAAACCCTATAATCAATTTTGACCTTGAGGTCAAAGTTCAAGGTCATATAGAGGTCATGAAGGTACCTGACACATCGTCTCATGGTGATACACTCATGTGTTAAATATGGTATGCCTATGTCAAAGAACAAAGAAGTCATGGCCCAGACACGAATCCATTGTAAAAACCTTTAATTTTGACCTTGAGGTCAAGGTCATATGGAAGTCATGAAGGTACTCGACACATCTTCTCATGGTGATACACTCATGTGTCAAATATGGTATGCCTATGTCAAAGATCAAAGAAGTTATGGCCCGGACACGAATCTGCACAGACAGACAGATGGGCAGACAGACAGAGTGATTCCTATATACCCCCTGAACTTCGTTCGCAGGGGGTAGAAATATAGAAATATAATGATTCCATGCAGGAGTACAATATTTCAAGTACTGCCACAATCTTCCTAAAGTCACCTAAAATTTGGATCATGCCCAATCACCTGTTTTCTAACATATACAATGTCTATTTCCAGCAAGTTTTTACTACCTTCTATTAAGTCCAGTAACTACTTAATTACTTCCCTTTACCTTAATTGTTTTACCAGCATTTCTCAGACTCACAAACATAAAGTTGGTCCATACTTAATTCCTTTTTACCTTGTTTTACTTGTGTCTCCATGCTTCTGTCTATCAGTACTCCTAGTACTTTGATTACCTTGTTTTACCGGCGTCTCCCAGACCCACGAACATAAGCTTGGTCCGCCTACAGGTTGTGAATCCCCCGGCCAGCCTCTTCATGTATGCCTTGACCGATGAAAAGCCCCGACTGACCACCTCATGAGGAGGGGTCCTAAGCGAGGGGCAGTGTCGCAAGTTAACATCTACAAAAGTAAAACTCACATGAGTTACGTTAAGACTCGGTTAATCATCCATTCATCACTTTAACTGGAATTTGCATGTAACAACTCAGATTGGATGGATGATTGATTGTTGAGAATTTTTCACTCATATTGGGACGTTACCAGCTGTAAGTGAAGTACCACAAATTTAGACCTACATGTATGCTTGACGCTCAGGGCCATAGCAGTGAAGGTCCTTTAATGTGTCAATGCCTGCTGTGACACAGGACCTCTTTCAATAAAGTCAAATCCAATAAATTGTGATTCTCATTTTAAAATGTAGAGCGTTTGGCGAAGGAGCAATCACTACGTATATATATTTACGTCTTTAGGTTTGACTTGGCCATGGCACAAACGGGGCTCAAACTCATACAAGGAAGTTCAATTTCACAAACAGGGATATTTGATTTCAAATAAAGAAGTAAAATTTCACAGACAGGGGGTATCCTGCAATGTTTATACGTACTTTTCAGTTCCGGCAGAAATCCCAGTCTTGAGGACAATGTCTCCAGTAGAGGGCAGTGCTGTAGGTCCATCACCCTCAGTTTGAGCCAAGCCTTGAGTTCCAATGGCACCATGGTGATTCCCTGATATCCAAAATATAGCTCTTGTAGCTGCGTCAGGGAAAATATGATATCCGGAAAGCCTCCATATTTCTCATAAGATCCTAAAAATAGTTTTTCTCATTAGATTCTAAAAAACTTAAAATCTTATTTTCTACAATCCCCATTGATAAAATGTCCTGTAGCTTAATAAGAATTCCCAACATTGGGTGTGATTGTCTGTGTGTTGTTTTACACCCTTCCGAATATTTTTCACTCCATATTATCAAGACAACAATCACTGTACATGACGCATCACAAATTTCTGACCCCTGTACGACACCAAAGACTCTCAGCAGTGAGTTGCATGGGGTTTTTTCATTGTGACACGTGGTTGAAAATCCCTCGAGCTTTTCTTCATCTATTTAAACTATATTTTGTTCACAAAGTATAGTTTAAATAAATGAAAAAGAAAAAAAGCTTTTCTTCATCGTGATACGGATTGAGAGATCCCCAAGTTTTAATCATGATACGGGGCTGAAAACCCTTCAGTTTTTATCTATCGTGATAAGGGGCTGACAGATCCTCGAGTTGTTATCGTGATACAGGAATGAAAGACCCTAGAGTCTAAAAGTGTAAGTGAAATGTGTGTTCGAGCAGCAGTAACTACACATTTCTTTACTATCTTAGGATTGACATCCCCAGGGTACAAGACAAAGAGGGGGAGGGGATGAATCAATTACTTCCTGACCAGTGAACTCTTTACACAGTAGTCATTTATTACCAAGCCTTCCATCCAAGTCACACTACATAAGTCATTATCAGGCAATGCTTTTAGATGGTGACTGGATGACCTGTAGTCAGGGCTGAAGGACTGGAACTAATCAAATTCTGATCAAAGTCGTCACTCTTATAAAAGGAAGAGATTGTGAATAAAAAAGACATTTAGATCAAAGGTGAGCTTATGAAAGGTGAAGATAACGAACAATGATCAATCTCATAACTCCTGTAAAGGTGAAGATAACGAACAGTGATCAATCTCATAATTCCTATAAAGGTGAAGATAACGAACAGTGATCAATCTCATAACTCCTATAAAGGTGAAGATAACGAACAGTGATCAATCTCATAACTCCTATAAAGGTGAAAATAACTAACAGTGATCAATCTCATAACTCGTATAAAGGTGAAAATAACGAACAGTGATCAATCTCATAACTCCTATAAAGGTGAAGATAATGAACAGTGATCAATTTCATAACTCCTATAAAGTAGAAAATAACGAACAGTGATCAATCTCATAACTCCTATAAGCAATACAAAACAGATAGTTGGGCAAACACAGACCCATGGACACACCAGAGGTTGGATCAGGTGCCTGGGAGGAGTAAGCATCCCCTGTCGACCAGTCACACTAATAAGTTTTGTAACCCTAGAACCAGTTATATAATGTAGCATTTCATATCCCCCCCCTCCCCAAAAATGATTTATGCCATTTTGTCAGTTTGTTGCTGAAATCTGCTTGAAACATCACCCAATCAGTCCAAAACAAAAGAAAATCTGCCTGAAACATCACCCAATCAGTCTAAAACAACAGACAATTTGACTGAAACATCACCCAATCAGACTAAAACAACAGAAAATCTGACTGAAACATCACCCAATCAGACTAAAACAACAGAAAATCTTACTGAAACACCCCCCAATCAGACTAAAACAACAGAAAATCTGACTGAAACATCCCCCAATCAGACTAAAACAGAAAATCTGAATGAAACATTCCCAATCAGACTAAAACAACAGAAAATCTGACTGAAACATCACCCAATCAGTCTAAAACAACAGACAATTTGACTGAAACATCACCCAATCAGACTAAAACAACAGAAAATCTGACTGAAACATCACCCAATCAGACTAAAACAACAGAAAATCTTACTGAAACACCCCCCAATCAGACTAAAACAACAGAAAATCTGACTGAAACATCCCCCAATCAGACTAAAACAGAAAATCTGAGTGAAACATCCCCAATCAGACTAAAACAACAGAAAATCTGACTGAAACATTACCCAATCAGTCTAAAACAACAGACAATTTGACTGAAACATCACCCAATCAGACTAAAACAACAGAAAATCTGACTGAAACATCACCCAATCAGACTAAAACAACAGAAAATCTGACTGAAACATCACCCAATCAGTCTAAAACAACAGACAATTTGACTGAAACATCACCCAATCAGACTAAAACAACAGAAAATCTTACTGAAACATCCCCCAATGATACTAAAACAACAGAACATCTGACTGAAACATCCCCCAATCAGTCTAAAACAGAAAATCTGACTGAAACATCACCCAATCAGACTAAAACAACAGACAATTTGACTGAAACATCACCCAATCAGACTAAAACAACAGAAAATCTGACTGAAACATCACCCAATGAGACTAAAACAACAGAATATCTGACTGAAACATCCCCCAATCAGACTAAAACAACAGAAAAAAAACCTGAAACATCACCAAATCAGTCCAAAACAACAGAAAATCTGACTGAAACATCCTCCAATCAGACTAAAACAACAAAAAAGCTGCCTGAAACATCACCCAATCAGACTAGAACAACAGAAAATCTGACTGAAACATCCCCCAATCAGACTAAAACAACAGAAAATCTGACTGAAACATCTCCCAATCAGACTAAAACAACAGAAAATCTGACTGAAACATCCCCCAATCAGACTAAAACAACAGAAAATCAAACCTGTAAGAGCCATCTGATTAAAACTATGCAGGTTTGTGATCCGCTCCAATAATCTGATGTTGCTAATACAAAGTCAGAATATTGGAGGGGATCAAAGATCTGGTTTTAATCAGATTGTTGTGAGGGATACAGGTATCAGAGGCAGGTCATCTTATTAAAAGCAGTCATTGTAAATATTGATTCAGAGTGTCTATTAATGAGTTGGTATACAGTTTTCTTTACAGGCAGGTGCTGTCCGTCTATTATGTTTATGGTACTGTTGACAACAGTGCTGTATTGCTTACCATCAGTTCCGAATCGGGGCAGTAGAAAGAAGAGCTTGAGGTTCAGCTGTGCTATTTCTGACACTGTTAACACACCTCTCTTCTTCTGGTCCGCCTCATCAAACAAAGACTCCACAACCTACACACAAAATTAAGATTGTTTTAACTTCATCTTTGCCTGTTTTTTTTTAACTGAGAGTATATGATACTCCTGGCTGAACAGGTATAAAACTTACCTGTGTAGACAGATCATATTGACCTCTGTAGACAGATCATATTGACCTCTGTAGACAGGTCATGTTGACCTCTGTAGACAGGTCATATTAACCTCTGTAGACAGGTCATATTGACCTCTGTAGACAGATCATATTGACCTTTGTAGACAGGTCATATTGACCTCTGTAGACAGGTCATATTAACCTCTGTAGACAGGTAACATTGACCTCTGTAGACAGGTAATATTGACCTCTGTAGACAGGTAACATTGACCTCTGTAGACAGGTCATATTGACCTCTGTAGACAGGTAACACTTACCTCTGTAGACAGGAAACACTTACCTCTGCAGACAGATAGTTGGTGATGGCCGGGTTTTCTTTGTGCCAGGTTTGGTACTGTTGTCTCGTCAAACTATCAACTTCTTCATCGAAGTTCATCAGTGGAAATCCTATTAAGACACACAAGTCATTCAATATCTACTAACATTGTTATTTTCTCCAATGTATAACATAAAACAACCTCATCAGCCAGACAAAATTAGGTAAAATTCTAGAATCTTGAAGCCCAAAATGCACAGTCATTTTCAATTGTGGCATTCTTGACCCTGACTGTGACCTTAGCCACATGACTTTGACCTTCTAATTCAGTACAAAGTATCAACTTTGCAGAGTTAACAAATTATGTCCACAGTCAATTAGCTGACAATAAGTCAAACAAGAGTACCAGAAACAATGCATAATACACCCACCACAGGCTTATGTTGGGTGATTTTCTTAAGCCGTGAGAACTTTGAGTGCGGCAGTATCCGTGAGCCATCATGAAGCAGTGACATACTTTATGTACTATTAATCTTAGTTGTGAATGGTGATCAAGTTCTGTGTGTGAAATGTTTCCCTAAATTTGACTAAGTTCAACAACCTGTTAATATTTCAAACATCAAAGAAAATTAGAAAACTGTTGACAATCATAATCCCTTAACCATGTACATCTTCAAGGTGTTGACAAAGGCCATAGCTTTAAAACTGTGGGAGGACAAACACACACCCCTGGACACACCAGAGGTGGGATCAGACAAACACGGACCCCTGGACACACCAGAGGTAGGATCAGGTGCCTAGCAGGAGCAAGCATCCCCTTTTAATCAGTCACACAAATATTTAACATTGACAAATAATTTTCACCTTGACCTGACATAGGCCTCTCAGTCTAGTAAGTGAAACCAATATGGCATTTCTTCATCGTATAGTTCAAATATTGAAAATAAATGTTACCATGACAAAGGCTGAAGTCGTGTACAAAGAATACTTAAATACAATGCCTCCACAAACCCTGCTGATGGAGCAGAGTTAAGATTGTACCTTGGATGGACAAAATCTGGAGTTTTTTCAGTTCTTTAAGACCAGCTGGCAGTTTCCTCAGAGGATTGTGATCAAGGTTAAGTTCCTGCAACACAGCAAGGTTCTTGATTTCAGTCGGTAACTCCTCTAACTTCATATCGATCAAAGCTAACTTGGTGATTAAGTAAGGTTTTGAGGACTTCCTCGCGAAAAATGAGCTAATCTTCCCCAAACTCATGCCCTGCAAATGTGCTTCCTTTAGATTATTCGCTCGGAAGATGTCGTATGGCAGCTGTGTGACCTTGAGATATCTCATATTAAGGTATCTCAATTCGTTCAGAGTGGACGAATAGTCTGGCAGCGAGGTCTTTTCTTCAAAATGACAACCGCTAATGGAGAAATTTTCCAGGTTCAGCATTCTCTTAAAGAAGTCCTTCGGAAATTTCACTGTTTTAGTTAGGTCCAAATTAACTGAATTCACATTTTCAATGTAGGGGTCGAAAAGGTCGTAGGTAACATCAAGGTCATGTTGGAGGTCACTGTCACTGGTAGCCATGGAGAGTTTGTGAGCTTTACAGATACACAGAGAACCATTCTGAATGAGGTTGTTGTGGTCAGTGACAAGTTCTCCGTTATATTTAATCAAGGGTTGTCCTTGACCTTGGATGAGTTCAAGGACACATTTCGTTCCAGAGGCAGGATTGCTTTGATTTGGTAATCCTCCATATTGAGAGGCATAGAGGCTACTCAGTGTCGCAAACTGGTGAACCAGCGCATGAAGGAAGTGCTCAATCTGTAAACAATATGTTGCAATTTCAAATGTAAATCAAAAACCTTCAATAAAATATTATCATACTTTTATGTTAATTACTTGAATCTGATTGGTCTACATTTGTTACATATCCCACAGCATTAGTCACATGCTTGGAAGCAGTGACACAATCAGAGACGAGAAATAAACTGTGACCACGTACACGCCATACTGTAGATTCCTAAATATGCAGAGGAATTTATTATCACGTAATTCTGTGAGAAGCATCACTCGCGAGATAAAATTTCTAATTTTGTGAGAAGCATCACTCGCAAGATAAAATTTCTAATTTTGTGAGAAGCATCACTCGTGAGATAAAATGTCTAATTTTGTGAGAAGCATCACTCGCGAGATTAAATTTCTAATTTTGTGAGAAGCATCACTCACGAGATAAAATGTCTAATTTTGTGAGAAGTATCACTCGCGAGATAAAATTTATTATCGCGTAATTTTGTGAGAATTAAGCATCACTCGCGAGATATAATGTCTTGCTTTTAAATTTCTGTTGCTAAAACACATGTAAGAACACAACTTATGAATTCATGTTCACGCTATTTGATATATATATACGAATCATTTCACCAGATAAAGTATTCGTGTAAAATAAGGAAATCTACAGTACCTTGAAATTCACTACATGTATATTTCTCAAAACAAAGTTTCTGAAAATAAGAGTTCTCATTCTACACATGATTGTACAGTTGTAAACCTGACCATGATTTGTGCATACCTGTGACCTTGATTTGTGCATACCTGTGACCTTGAAAAACTGTCTAGGTCTTTTTCTGGCAATATGGATGAGTGTTGTGAAGGAAGAACAAGCTGAAAGAAAAATAAAAACACAATATGAAGCAAATCCACGACCTCAAACTTTGTAATTGGCCAACCCTGACTTAAATTCTAGTTATTTATCAGATGAAATTAACCCTGACTTAAATTCTAGTTATTTATCAGATGAAATTAACCCTGACTTAAATTCTAGTTATTTACCAGATGAAATTAACCCTGACTTAAATTCCATTATTTATCAGATGAAATTAACCCCGCCTTTAATTCTAGTTATTTATCAGATGAAATTAACCCTGCCTTTAATTCTAGTTATTTATCAGATGAAATTAACCCTGCCTTTAATTCTAGTTATTTATCAGATGAAATTAACACTGACTTTAATTCTAGTTATTTATCAGATGAAATTAACCCTGCCTTTAATTCTAGTCATTTATCAGATGAAATTAACCCCGACTTTAATTCTAGTTATTTATCAGATGAAATTAACCCTGCCTTTAATTCTAGTTATTTATCAGATGAAATTAACCCTGCCTTTAATTCTAGTTATTTATCAGATGAAATTAAATGCTAGCTGTTTTCTTATTAGGAATACATAACCAAAATGACAGCCAAGAGAAGACACGGTCCAAAATTAATGCTGTTCCCTTGGCGACATGTATAAACAATTCTAGAAAGGAGAAAGGACGCTGTCAATCACAATTTACTTTTTGAGGGGGTGGGGGGTGGGGTGGGGAGAGGAATGGTACACATCCTATACTTTAGCAGATTCAAGAAACTAATTCACAAAACAACAGCAAAACACGGTTATATTGATTGATTGATGTTTTCCGCCACACTCAACAATTTTTCAGTTATCTGGTGGCGCCCAGTTTTTATTGGTGGAAGAGAGAACCAGATACAATGTACCTGGAAAGAGACCACCAACCTTTCCAAAGTAAACTGGGAAACTTTCTCACTTACCGGCGCGAGCGGGATTTGAAAATGCGCCGACAGAGGTGAGAGGCCGTGTGATTTTGAGCGTGATGCTCTAACCACTCGGCCACGGAGGCCCCCCAACACAGATATAAAAAACACGGTTATAAAAAACATCCTAGGCCAGCAAACAACAGTTATGCAGTAAAACCTAGTTAGAGTGAATCCCTAGAACCAGCAAATAACAGTTCGTTATAACCAAAACTTCATTATACAGTAAAACCCAGTTATAGTGAATCCCCAGGCTAGCAAATAACATTTTGTTATAACCACAACTTCATTATACAGTAAAACCCAGTTATAGTGAATCCCCAGGACTAGCAAATAACATTTTGTTATAACCACAAACTTCATTATACAGTAAAACCCAGTTATAGTGAATCCCCAGGACTAGCAAAAAACAGTTTGTTATAACCACAAACTTCATTATACAGTAAAACCCAGTTATAGTGAATCCCCAGGGCCAACAAAAAACAGTTCGTTATAACCAAATTTCATTATACAGTATAACATGGTTATAGGAAACCTTCCAGACCAGCAGAAAACAGTTCATTATATCCAAACTTTGTTACATTCAATTGTCAAAAATTTTCATCATTTCCTTTCATAAGGTAATGAATATCATTAAAAATTTTCACAATAAGTGTGAATTTGTTATAAGTGTGTACATCATAAGCATGTTTTACTGTAATACAGCGTACCTTTTTGGCAATCAAAGCCATGTACACCCATCCCTGAAATTTACACGCCAATGTGACCTCCGGTGAAAGGTCAGATTTGGGGGTCAAGGCTTCCATGTCCATGAAGTGGAGCGGATCTCTGAGTTGGATTTTTTTCTGGGTCTGGTAGTCAATCAGCTGATCTACAATAACATGGACAGAATATTTGATACACAGGTGAGTGTTAAGGCCCATGGGACTCTCTGCTTCTTCTCGGTTGGATAATTATCAGTATTACTATTAATATCAGTGTAG
The DNA here is from genome assembly GCF_947568905.1 of Ostrea edulis. Lineage (NCBI taxonomy): Eukaryota > Metazoa > Mollusca > Bivalvia > Ostreida > Ostreidae > Ostrea > Ostrea edulis. The sequence goes on from NC_079171.1 coordinate 53,723,721, forward strand.
ATTTCTTGTGTAACGCGAGTAATTCAGATCGCAAAAGTCAAACCATGAGAACATGACATTCACGAGAGGACTGTTGATTAAAATTCCTTACATGCATTTCAGCACAAATTCTAAATCAAAACGAGTAATTTTACTTCACAGGAGGTGCAATAATAAATTCCTTGTGTTTATTTCGGACATACGAAATTTAAAATCTAGTAACTTTTGAAAGACTCAGTCTTCTCTTTGTTGGTTTCATTCATGGATTGCAGCAGTTTTATGATTTTTCATGTTGATGGTTACAGGTTGTGGCCGGGAACAAAGCTGTCAGACATGTTACACGTAATTACAAAATGTCTGATTAACTCACCTGCATAAAAACAGAGCCTGTGGACATTCAATTTCCCAAACATCCCGACACTGGGAAACAAGAAGGTCTTGGAGTTCAGGGGGTTTGGTAGAAAGGCGAAAGTGTCTTCTACAGAACCATTGGCTCCATATCCGTCCAGCCAGCCAATCAGATTCCTGCTCTGTGTTACTATCATCTGCTCTTGCACTGTGAACAGTTGTATCAAATGTAAAGGTCGAAAGATAAATGTATCAAAAAGCAATAGAATTCTCATGCAATTTTCATTTGCATTCAACAGTTTAATAGTAACTACGTATTTAAAGTTTAAGCAATTATTTAAAAAAGAGTATGATATTCCGATTCCATCAATCATTTCGATCTATAAAATTCTAAGTCAACCTAAATGGTAGACATGCAGAGCTGCCAACATTATGAAATGGAAAATAGTAAGGCGAGGCCCCCTGCCGCTGGAGATATTTTATGAATAAAGATATAACCTGATATAACCTGAGCAATTTTAGGCATATTTCAAATCCAAATTTACATCTTTTATTGATTTTATTTACTTGGGTATAAAACCATGTTACTTTAGTATACTATATAATTTTACAGTTACTCTGTCAGTTATATTATAGCAAGTTTTTTAATGTCATTTTCCCCGCCGTGAAAAATGTTGAAGTTTAATTGTCAAACAGATTGTACACTTATCATACAAACTCCCCCCTTTCTGACTTTGAAACAAATAGATGTTTACAGTGTACTTGCATGTTGTTCTTTGAATTACTAACTTTATTAGGTTTTCTTCTTTGGGGGAGTATTGTTGTTATTTCCATCAACACATGCCTTATACGCTTAGTAGCAGCTGCCATGTTGTTTATTTCAAAGCATTAAAATGATCAAGATTTTGTATACATATAGACTATGCAAACAAACTTAGTAACGACTATGGTTTGTTTCTTATAAAAGTAAAAACCAATGACGGACAGCTCTAAAACTTTCGAAATATCAAATAAGCGAAAATCGGAAGATATATAGTGAAATCGTAAGGCGTATTTTTGGCCCTAAAATCGTAAGCCTTAGGCCAAAATCGTGAGGGTTGGCAGCTCTGGGTCACATGGCATATGAACAGGACTGCATATAAGATTGTGTATATTCGGGAATTCAAAGTTTCCACATAACGTCAGGTGAGATGTATTCACCAGTATCGGTGGTCATGCATCTCTATCATATAAATGACATTTGGCATTTATATCAGGAAGTTGTGCACTTGGTCCAACACAAAAAAACACAAATATTGCCAATATGTAGAATTCTTTGCGCACATTATGACATCAAATCCTACCAATACGTAGAATTCTTTATTTAATCCATCATACTCACCAGTAGGACGATGTATATTTGTGAAACAGTTGGATCCATGAGCCAAAAGCAAGGACAGCCATTTGGTATCTGTCACCCTCAGCACCTCAGCACACCCCTGAAAGGAGACAGAAACACTTTAAAAACACCTTGCCACACCCCTGACAGGAGACAGAAACACCTTAAACACCTCACCACACCCCTGACAGGAGACAGAAACACCTTAAACACCTCACCACACCCCTGACAGGAGACAAACACCTTAAACACCTCACCACACCCCTGACAGGAGACAGAAACAATGCACACCTCTTAGGTAAGAAATAAACCTACACTCCTCAGCAACACCTCTAAAGAGATTTATATGTAAAAAAAATTATTAGACACTTCAGTACATCTCCAATGGAAAAAAATCCTGACCCCCCCCCCCCCTTCTCCCCATCATATTTCTAAAAGGGAGATAATGCACAGAAAATTGACCACCACAGCATATCAACTTTCATTAAATGAAAGAAAGACAATCAATATGTGGCAGGATATTCTTTATAACACTATAATGATATCAAAACTTGAATCAGCACAATTATAGAAAGAAATAACTTCAATACTGAGACAACCAGTCATTAATGCACCAGACCTTACTTATTCAGCACTGGCTTCTCACAGACATATAACACGCAACACCAGATCCCCTGCACCTTCACTCCGAGGATAATGCACATTTGATGAAAAAAGATAGAAATTTGCTTACCTTAGGAATAGGGGTGAAACAATACAGTACCTTCTCGATTTGATTTTCGATACTTTAGTCTCGATTCGATGATTTTCGATTCGATAGAATAGCATGTACCAAATTCTTTATAATGCTAAGATTTTCTTATGTTTCGTTGTATTTATTGCTCTCTGCAAATAAATTCTACATAATATAAAAGCGTTTAACATAAAGCAACACTCTTTTCACTTGTTCTAAAGCCGAAATGTCGCCATACCCAGGATTTAACATTGTAGTCTAGTCAATCTAGCTCAAAAATGAGCAAAACCTCAAACTAATTGCAACAGAAATGAAATTTTGATTATTCATGCAAGAAAACACATGTAAACAACATATTAAAAATCGGCTTTTGTATTTCCATGGGAAAATTGGAATTTGGGGGTAAAAGGATGTGTTTTTTCATGAAAATCGCTAAAAACTGGAAATTGAAGAAAATGTCCATTTTATGTAACATACAGTGAAAATCTCAAATTTCAACCTGGAAATGTTCGATTAATTTTTTTTTACAGCAGAACATATTCTTTCCTTGACTGTAATTTTTGGGTAAAATCTTGCTTTTTTGAACATAATTGTTAAAGATTGAAATTTTAAGAAAAAAACCCACATTTTGTCATACATTTGAGTCTACCAATAAAAAATTGAAGTTAGGATTTATTTTAAAATCTGCTCAACAAGCAAGATATATAGATTATTGGCAATATATATGAAAAATACCATTTTAGGTAGGAAAACCTACCTTTTTCTAAAACAAAAATAGTGAAAAACTGGAAATGATAGGAAATGACTGTTTTATAGAAGAGATGGCATTGATCTTATAAAATTAAGAATAAAACGTCCAAATGCACAACTTATCTTTCCTGCACCAAAATTTATTTTCCCTTGCCGAATTTTGGGCAGAAATCTTCATTTTCCAACAAAAATCGTTAAAAACTGGATTTTGGAAGAAAATACTTTTTCCTGTCCATTAGGCATATATGAGTTACCACATGAAGATTAATACACATTAAAATAAACTGTTAACACAAAACAAGTGCCCCTTCAAAAATGGTCTGTAAAAAATGACCTACATTTTTGCAGATACTCCCCTTACATCGGAAGTTGGAGGCGCGCTTACCATTCCGGTCCTATGTTTCACATAAATACATGTAGTATTTTAAAACAAACAGTGTATAGTAAAGCTTACGTTACCGAATTCTTTATTAAGCTAAGTTTTAACAGTTTGTACTACATCTATGACGAAACAAGGTTCAGTTTCTTCGATTTTATAAAGAAATCTTTAATACGTGCACTTCGTCAAGTTCTAGAGTTTGGGAAGGGGGGTGGGTGGGTTATAGCCGTATTTGATGTTTAGTTCTATCCAAATTATTGTGCAATTAATACCGAGAATTTCAGGAGTAATCTGTTTTAAAAACAATGGACACATAGAATTAAAAGCAAAATGAATCAGGCACGCAGCATCGTAAAAAAAGGGGTGTGTGTGTGTGAAGATAACTTCACAATATTGCCTGAAAATTGACAAGTAAATTTTAATCCAAAGTTATAAAAATACTTGATGGTGTGTGTGGTGTTGATATGGGGGGGGGGGGGGGGGGGGGGGGGGGGCTAAGGTTGTTCTCTCAGTTCAATTTTACACTTACACTGTGTACAGTTCACGACAATGCTATTTAAAAAAAAAAAAAAAAAAAAGGAGGGAGGGCAACCAATCTGTCTAAAAATCGACCTCTGTACGTAAAAATTTATCAACTTTGCATGTAATGATAAAAGGTGTAGAGCCATTATTGCTGCGTGCCTGATAATTATATAAGTGATCATTTGAGTAATTGCAGTACAGTTCAGTCCATGTTTTTACAAGTACAACGGCTAGTGTCACAATTTGCCTTGCATTTAGAGCGAAAAACGTTCAAAAGTTTATCTGGCGCGACTTGTAATTTAGTTTTAACGGATACAAGAATTGCTGAAAGCAGTGATAAGCCCCAATTAGAAGGATCCAAATTAATCATTTCTTTAGTCCACTCTATGACTTAAAAAAATCTTGCAGTGCTCCTTTTCTGCAGCTGTAGTTAGTAGTTAGTGGCAATGACTGAACTTTTAAAAATGATGTGTTAGACAATTCTTCACATAGCAAATCTCCTATAAGTGTCTCTATGGTATTCCATCGTACAAAGTCGATATGACATCGACACCAGAATATATCTTTTTCTCTATGAAATCCTCATATAGGAAGGTGAAGATAACGAACAGTGATCCATCTCGTAACTCCTATAAGCAATACAAAATAGAGAGGTGGGCAAACACGGACCCCTGGATATACCAGAAGTGGGATCAGATGCCTATGGGCTATAAGGAGTAAGCACCCCCTGTTGACCGATTACACCCGCTGTGAGTTCTATATCTTAATAAGGCAAACGGAGTTACCCTTATTCAATATCATTGTGCCAAAAACAGCCTAACAATCAGGCAGATTTAACCCAATGATAGGTTGTATTGGCAAAGTAGATTGTTATAACGACCATATAATTCGCGAAATGCTGACTTTAAACGAAACAGTTGAAACCCCTTCACCATCAACTTGTTTGTCAGTAGCCTGCCTCCATTTAAAAACTAATCATATACAGAATTTTTTCGCGATTTGTCTACATTTTGACTATACAGGACCTGTTCCGATGCCGAACATTCTTGACGTTGTGTCGCATCCTGTGAATGCACGTAGAAAGGGAAAGGATTGACAATCTTCGTTTCCTAAAAAGACGTCTGGTTTTAACGATATTCTTCACTTATATTAGGGGCAAGATCAAAAATTCAATGTCTCACAAAAAACTAAGTTCATATAGTTTTCACCAAGAACCCCTCCCCCCCTTAAAACTTAATATGACAAATGTTGAAACTAATCGAATAACAAGAAAAGAAACGTACGATTATAAATAACACTCTGTATACCTTTTCTACTGTTTATTCACAAATGAAAGTGTACATTAAATCTATTAAATGTTCATTAATATGTTTTAAATATTATGTGGTATTCAACAGTCGCTTGTCTTTTTCCTTTTTCCACTAAAGTGTAATCGATGTCGGATGACAGAAACTTGCGGGAGTTTTTATTCCCCTCCCCCTAACTAATTGAATTTAAATTTTCATCCGACATTGATTTCGTCCCTTAGGGCAGTTATGTTTATTTCAGAGTTCGTTGCTATTTCTGTGCTTTATATATAGACATTTCAAACACAATGTGTATTTTGTATGATCCTCTAAAATTTACGATAAATAAATGCATCCCATTTCCATTCTCAATGATCGTGTGCCAGCGTGGCGAGAATTCCATCGTCATCGAAAACAAGTTTTGTCTTGAATAGATGGCCGGGCGGTCTAGCGCGCTGTTCGCATGCTGCTAGGAGATGTGGTTCCGCAGGTCGTGAGCCCAAGACTAATTAGAAAGAGTAACTACTCGATTTTACATCAAATCATGATACTATGCGCAAGTGTTTACTTACATTGATTTTTATTATTTATATTATCAATGTTTTATTATCATTATTATTACTCATGAATGACTCCCCAAACCTGAATTTGAAAAAGAAAAGCAAAAATACTTTACTTACTTAGTTTTATAAAAGTTTTTAATACAAAACGCTTGCTCAAATGATGAAGATACAAAATAACTGAAACTTTTAACCCGAATGGCTTTCCATACTTTCTTTTTTAACACCCGTAATCCCCCCTTGTAAATTGACACTAATTCTTTAATATTTCATTTATAATTGATTATTCATAACTTCTAAAGTAAATATTGTGTTTTATAATTAAAATTAATTCAGTAGAGGGTCAAACAAAATATTTTGAAGCTTTATTCGCGAAAGTTCCCCGGGAATGGAAGTCGGTAAAGAATATGAGATGCTGAGCAATATTGTATGTATATAGAAGGTCTTAAAATCACCTTTTTAATACAACTGTTAAGCTGTTTAATCTCGTGTTTTTTTTTATTACATGCACTTTAAATCGTCGTGTATAACTTTATTCCGATGACTGTCACAGTTAAGTTACTCCCCTTTACGTGTACGGCGTGCCGTAAACACCACAAAATATCGATGGTTTACTAAAACATTTAAGTCTAAATTTTAGATATTTCCCATTGTCCGATTTTGTCCGATTTTTTGTATGTTGTTAATCACGCTTTTGTTTATTAAATTCCGTCGAGTTTGTTTCTGTTGCAATTACTTTGAGGTGATTTGCTAGATTGACTAGACTATTGGGGGTGCCTTTTTCAACTCGACTGCGTCCATTTTGACACAGCAAAGTTTACTTGTATGTTGATTGGGCAATTTTCAATTCCATTGGCTAATCAGAAATCGTGTTATCAAGAGGAATGTGTGCTATGATTTTAGAACCGTATTGAACCGAAACAGACCCCGAATAAATCGAACATCGAATTGAGACCACTACATCACGATTCGGCCGCATCGCGATGCATCATTTCACCCCTACTTAGGGACCAGGTGAGGTGGAGCGTACCTGTAGGTCCGAGTCAGATCGCTTACCTTCGGAATCAGGTGAGGTGGGGTATACGTGTAGGTCCGAGTCAGATCGCTTACCTTCGGAATCAGGTGAGGTGGAGCGTACGTGTAGGTCTGAGTCAAATTCTTCTGGGAGGCTGTAAAAAATGTCACTCTCTGAAATCAGTCGACATCAGGCCAAAAAAAAAAAAAATAAATATATGCGTGTTTCAGGACTCTGACCGACCTTAATTTTACATACCCACCCTAATTTTATGTACCGAACCTAAGTACTTTATTTCAAATCTGGAATGCAAACTGTAATTGGCTTTACTAGTAGATTCTTTCACAAGCAGTCGAATAGATGCTTGTACTGAACACAGTAAAAACATGTCTATCGAAGCGTTTAAAAGATTACAAATGAGTAGCCGTGTGACAACATAGCAGTCATGGCCCAAAGACAATGAATTCAGATTATTGATAAAATAAATCTCCTTAAGGCATTTACATTACCACCATATATCTTTTTTACTATGGCTTGAATTAGAGATATATCACTTTATATTCACATACCATCTGCTCTGTACATTAATACAGGGTCTCCCTCTTTGTGCCCCACCACCTCCATTAATGAATGATCCCCCGTAATGACTATATTATCACGGTCACCATCCGGTGAATACTCCAACTGATATTTTCCTGAATGTTCCACTCCAGTGATCACCGCTTCTGCTACAGCCCTGGTTAAAAATCAACCAATCAGGGATAAGTGAACAAAACAATTAACCAATCAGTGTTGAATGAATCAACCAATTAGTGTCAAATGAATTGACCAATCAGTGACGAATGAAGCAACCACTTGGGAATGAATGAACTAACCAATCAGTGATGAGAATGAAGAAAAAAGTAATCCAATCAAATGTCATTTACTTTTTGCTTTTGAGTAAATCTCACAAACTTAATTTATTTTTCTTTTATCCAAAATTACACAAAATCAACATCACTAATTACGCCCCGGAAATGGGTCAGTTTTAAATTGTTCTGTGTGAGATCAATGATAACTTACTTGTTTGGTAATGTAATGAAGACCTTCATTCCTTTTTCCAGGTGAGGAGGAAAATTAAAACTCTGCAACATAATGGAGATTATAGATATCTATAAAATGTGGATCGTGAGATCAGAATAAAATGTTGCCGGTGCCAAGTCAGTCTAATAACTGCCAGATTTTTTCTCTCTCTTAAAATGGAGATGTTTCACGATAAAAAAAAAATCTGAAATGAACTGTAGATTTCTAATATTTTACATGAGTACCTAATGTTGTGAAATGACTTAAAGACGTTGAATCATTAGATGACGCGAGTAGTCTGCTAAACAAGAGTTTTTACAGGTATATCAGCAACATAAAGATAAACACAAGTCATTTATTTATGTGGGAGTGCATCTAAATTACACAATGATAAAGTTTTCGCATCATCATATGTAGGATTCTACAATATCATCTTAAGGCATCTATATCAAAATTTGTCTCGATACAAAAAAATATAATATTGTAGTCGGTCTATCTATTTCTATGGAATCATTTTAAGTGATCTTGGACTTAACAGAAATAAGTACCCTGCCTAAAAAGTACATCTACAGTATTCAGACATGAAACAAGACAATCTATTAAACTCTAAATTTACACACCTACGATATATCTATTTCTATGGAGTCATAATGTCATCAAATATTTTTCGTATTTTGATTTGTTCCTAAATTAAACATTCTGCCAAGTTGCATATGGCTTACATGAAAATAGCTCTATGTGATCTCGGACTTAGCAGAAATAAGTACCGTGCCTAAAAAGTATATTTACAGTATTTAGATGGCCCATGAAACAAGACAGTTTAAAGTCTTCAACTCTAGAATTACACACCTACGCTATTGACTGTAATAATATGTTATTGACTTACGGGGCACCTGGGATATCTGATGAGGTATTGTCCCACGTTGTAGGGAATGGTCAGTGTGTAGATAAATGGACTTGTCCAGTATCGCTCAATTAACTCCGAGTTCTTGAACACTTCCAGTATGTAGTCCTAAAAGAAAACATGCATAAGAGTCAGATGGGCAAAAAAATTACACCTCCCCCTCAAAGAGTCTTAATTATCAATATACAGGTGACTTGAGAAGGCTCGAACTTCGATCTTTCGAAGTTCTTGATCTCTCAAAGTGAAATCATGAACCCAATGTTTTCCTCTACATCACTATAAGCAAATTTATCCCTGATATTTTGGAAGTTCTTGATCTCTCAAAGTGAAATCACGAACCCAATGTTTTCCTCTACATCACTATAAGCAAAGGACACGGTACATTTGGGGCCAAATTTGGCCCCGTGTTCAAATTAAAAGATATTCCTCAAAGTTCTTTAATAAGGTATATGTTTTTATTAAATGACTATCATATGTCCGTAAGAAGCTTTATTTTCATATAATACATACGTTAATACAGTATAGTTTACGATAACGTTGTGCCATTTTGACGTTACGTTCTGCGACGTCATGAACAAGAAGGCTACATGTCTTATTATTTTGGCAAAAATAAAAGTGCACTGGTACGGCACGGTATGCAATAACGAGAGGGTATGTTACATACAGTGGCATAAATGGCGAAGGTATGCACAGTGTAACAATAATTTTTGGTACATAGCGTCGTCATTCGTGCAACGCTTTGCAACCGATTGCGGTGACTGTACCTTTTTAGGCCGATTCCGGGACCGTCTCGTTATTACATAGCGTGCCGTATCAGTGTACTGTGATTATTATTTGAAAAGTTTAATTGACTCACTCCGAAAGTTTTCATGAATTGTAAATGATTCAATGTGACGGGTGCTACGATTTGAATGACGATTTGTGTAACGGTATTTAGTAATGGTAGAGTAACCCATATTCAATTAATTTTATCATTCAGCACATGTTTGTGTCTTTACATTTGGATTAAATTGCATTGTTTAAACATGAATTAAATGAATATCAGTTGTATGTATGTTGATTGGGTACATGAAACTATACTTATGTTTATATACACACCATGTTCAATCCCCCCCCCCCCTCCCCCCGAACACTAAAGGTGTATTCAGCTCAGCGAAGACATTAAACGATGCCACATTGGATACAGTGAAAAGAACATGAAATTCATTCAAAATAATATGAGAAGAAATATTAAAATACTTTGGAATTAAAAAAAAACACACATGACATTGGGATTGAAAATGTACAGCACACGTATTCAACACTATCACAATGAAAAGAATATAACTGAAAATAATCTTGCGGGATTTTAAGATTCAAGATTGTAGCATATGCACGTGTATCTATTTAAAAAAATATATATCATAAATACTTCTTTATATACAACACATCTTTCAATGCATTGGTATTTACGCTATTGAAACAGTTTGAATTATAAATCAGTATTATCGTATCATACCGCGTCCGAAGTCCGCATAGGAGAGGATCGTACCTTAAGGCACCCCCCCCCCCCCCTACTTGCTACATGCCTGATCTAGTCCTGTTCGGTCAGTTTCTAATGATGAATGAAGTAGTGACAGTTTAAATTGTACAAAAGTAAATTCTTTTATGACAATTCACTACCATATATAATACCGTCAGTCAAAGGTTTGTATTATCCACCAGTTTGTTGTCATTAACTTAGGTGAAAGGTTTAAATTATAATCTATGCTTTGAATCCTACATGTAGAGTATAAATTGTTTTAATGTTTTACATCGTATTGACATTATTTCAGCCATTTTACCGCAGTATATATATAATAAAAAATGACTATAAAGAAAATTAATCACCGGTAATTATGTAAATTGAAAATGGAAGGCTATTAAACAATGTTCCAGTTTTGTACAGATGATTTCATGATATTAATATTGTGATCTGGTTCTGTCCTCATTACTTAGCGCACGGATGTAATAACTTCATATTCAGGGGTGGTGTTCCGGTGACCCACTTTAGATCCGCGCATGATTTAGATATGCGATGTCTTTTGCACACGCCAATATAAATGTCATGTCAACGGTGGATGGATGGGCAGACTGTAAAGGTCTACATGTGCGTGAAAATCGTGCTCTACGTACTACTTGAACAACTGTGCCACGTTTTGATGATGAAAATAACCAGTGGTATTATGTATCTTTCAAAAGGACCATGACATAGAACACATATCCCAGTGCCCAGTATATTGCCACATTAGATTCCACAAAAAAATATTACAGGAATTTAGCAACAGAACTTGCCCCCACTTTAGTTTGACAATATAGTGTTTCCATAATTCTAACATGAATTTTGATTTACCCTGCACCCTCCCTCCCCTTTATGGTAGTAGTGAATGCTTGTGGGAATGAAATAAAACCTTGAAATCCCATCGTCGGAAACCCACGGTTGATTACGCTTCGTTCCTCTCTCCACCGTGGGTTTCCGACGATGTTGAAATCTATGTCCTGATGAATCAACCGTTTCACAAAACGTAAACATTTATGCTGCCTACTTGAATGTGGTTTGAAAAATATTTCATTAGTAATCATGTGCGTTTATACAAAATTAATTTGTCACGAATGTACGTATATGACAGAAAATAATTTTATAATATTTATCCGTGTATAACACAAATTGATGTATGACAGGCATATAGAATAGGGGGGGGGGGGGTGCTTTCTTAACAATATATATTTTTGTAGTAAAGATATATTTGGTGACTTCCCCAGGCCACTTTTTAAAAAGTAATAGTGAATGGTAAGAATGCAGTTTCGAAGTAGTACTAATAGAAATTATGAATTGAATTCATGTATAGAAGGGAGCAACCCCACTTACCCCCCGGAATGAAGAACTAGAAGTTAGGGAAAACGTAAAGTTTAATCAATATTATATTTAATGAAAATACATATGATGTATGTCAACCCAAATCCCCCCCCACACACACACAAATTAGGATTTTGAAGACCATGTTGGCTTTTTGTTTCAATTTTACAAGTATTAGTTTTAGACAAAGTGAAGTCAACTTCTCCGACTCCCCCTTGAAAAAACAATCCTACGTGTCTATAATAAAATAGCTAATATACTTACATTCATGAAAGGGTAACACGTTACGAATACTGGGGTAATTGGACAATTATAACAATACAAATGCTGCAGATATAGACTTATAGGCCTATATATAGTCGTATCGCACGACGGCATATGCACTGTAATGTTCAATGCTATTGATATCCTTTAAATAAAAAGTAGATAAGAATTATATTGAAATATCTCTACTTTAAATTTAAAAAAATCTTTGTTTACTTAATATCTTAATATTGGTCGTTTCCATTACACTACCGGCTGAGGTAACGTAGTATGTAAGTTGACTAAATGATCTATCAACCCATTGTGACGTCACTTTTGAGAATTAAGTGACGTCTGTCACTTTTGAGAAGTGACGTCTATATACCGAAATACATGTATAAATCGGCCTCGTGCTCTGCCATGCATTTAGCTATATAGATTAATAAGAAATAGTAGCATTTTGTATTCGGCAAAATGTTTCATATAATGCAATTTCCATTGATTAAAAGTAATTGATATCAAAGTATTCCTCACTAGTGTACATGTCGCTTAGTTACAGGGACGGAAGTAAGATGGCATGATTAATATAATACACAACACAAGGGAAGACATGTAAATATCGTATCATGACATTGCCCCTTTAGATTGATGTTAGGAATTCTATCATTTAATGCGGTGTTAGACGAGTATTTTCTTTTGTAATCAAAATATAGGTAAACTTATGTAACAACACCTATATAACAACATCCATAAACATGACGTGTATTTCCATGCTGTAAAAACGTTAAAAATATAACGTAAAATAAGAAATAAGTATGGTCCGCACAATATCACCATCGTAATTTTTTGTATGTGAAATGCTTACACATAAATGTTTTATGTGTGAAAATTTTAAAGTGGTGATATTATGCGGACCTATTCAAATATCTTTAAAAGTGGTTAAATTTTATGAAATGTTCCGGAAATTTGTGTTCCGTACGTATTTTGGCTACGTCAATGTAGTAGAAATGTGACACATTTTCAAAGTTTCGTTTTATTTTTGAGACAAGTGTATCTCCGTCAGTATTTTGCAATGTAGAAGTTTGATTCAACATGTACTTCATTTTTGAATAATCCAGGGGGCCAAATACGATACCAAACGAACTTAGTTCTTTATCCCTGATATTTTGGAAGTTCTTGATCTCTCAAAGTGAAATCCAAGTCCATAATACACACTTCATTTTCTTGAAAGCACAAATTGGAGGTAGCATAAACCAGCCATCAATCAAGTGCTTAATCATTTCCGATTGGAGCTTACCTGGATAAAGGTGATAGAGACACCTTAATCAGGTGTGTACACAGGTGAAACAGTCACGTTAATCAGGTGTTTACATAGGTGAAACAGTCATGTTAATCAGGTGTTTACACAGGTGAAACAGTCATGTTAATCAGGTGTGTACACAGGTGAAACAGTCGCGTTAATCAGGTGTGTACACAGGTGAAACAGTCACGTTAATCAGGTGTGTACACAGGTGAAACAGACACGTTAATCAGGTGTTTACACAGGTGAAACAGTCACGTTAATCAGGTGTTTACACAGGTGAAACAGACACGTTAATCAGGTGTTTACACAGGTGAAACAGTCATGTTAATCAGGTGTGTACACAGGTGAAACAGTCACGTTAATCAGGTGTTTACACAGGTGAAACAGACACGTTAATCAGGTGTCTACACAGGTGAAACAGTCACGTTAATCAGGTGTCTACACAGGTGAAACAGTCACGTTAATCAGGTGTGTACACAGGTGAAACAGTCACGTTAATCAGGTGTCTACACAGATGAAACAGTCGCGTTAATCAGGTGTGTACACAGGTGAAACAGTCACGTTAATCAGGTGTCTACACAGGTGAAACAGTCACGTTAATCAGGTGTGTACACAGGTGAAACAGTCACGTTAATCAGGTGTTTACACAGGTGAAACAGACACGTTAATCAGGTGTGTACACAGGTGAAACAGTCACGTTAATCAGGTGTGTACACAGGTAAAACAGTCACGTTAATCAGGTGTTTACACAGGTGAAACAGTCACGTTAATCAGGTGTTTACACAGGTAAAACAGACACGTTAATCAGGTGTGTACACAGGTGAAACAGTCACGTTAATCAGGTGTTTACACAGGTGAAACAGTCACGTTAATCAGGTGTGTACACAGGTGAAACAGTCAGGTGAAACAGTCACGTTAATCAGGTGTTTACACAGGTGAAACAGTCACGTTAATCAGGTGTGTACACAGGTGAAACAGTCAGGTGAAACAGTCACGTTAATCAGGTGTGTACACAGGTAAAACAGTCACGTTAATCAGGTGTTTACACAGGTGAAACAGTCACGTTAATCAGGTGTTTACACAGGTAAAACAGACACGTTAATCAGGTGTGTACACAGGTGAAACAGTCACGTTAATCAGGTGTTTACACAGGTGAAACAGTCACGTTAATCAGGTGTGTACACAGGTGAAACAGTCAGGTGAAACAGTCACGTTAATCAGGTGTGTACACAGGTAAAACAGTCACGTTAATCAGGTGTTTACACAGGTGAAACAGACACGTTAATCAGGTGTTTACACAGGTAAAACAGACACGTTAATCAGGTGTGTACACAGGTGAAACAGTCACGTTAATCAGGTGTTTACACAGGTGAAACAGTCACGTTAATCAGGTGTTTACACAGGTGAAACAGTCACGTTAATCAGGTGTTTACACAGGTGAAACAGTCACGTTAATCAGGTGTGTACACAGGTGAAACAGACACGTTAATCAGGTGTGTACACAGGTGAAACAGTCACGTTAATCAGGTGTTTACACAGGTGAAACAGCCCCAGTGCTTATTTCTTTGGTCATTGTTTACCCGGTTAGTTTAACCCTACACCTATCCTTCGTTTTGAGGGTAAATAAACAAATATAGCTGTTTAGCTACAGTTAGTTGGTTATATAACTATACAAATAGTATTTTAACATCACAACTAATTATCTAACTATACAATTAGTATTTTAACATCACAACTAATTATCTAACTATACAATTAGTAGTTCAATTACACAACTAATTATCTAGCTATACAATTAATAGTTTAATGTCACAACTAATTATCTAACTATACAATTAGTAGTTCAATTACATAACTAATTATCTAGCTATACAATTAGTAGTTTAACATCACAACTAATTATCTAACTATACAATTAGTAGTTCAACTACACAACTAATTATCTAACTATACAATTAGTAGTTTAACATCACAACTAATTATCTAACTATACAATTAGTAGTTTAACATCACAACTAATTATCTAACTATACAATTAGTAGTTCAATTACACAACTAATTATCTAACTATACAATTAGTAGTTTAACATCACAACTAATTATCTAACTATACAATTAGTAGTTTAACATCACAACTAATTATCTAACTATACAATTAGTAGTTTAACATCACAACTAATTATCTAACTATACAATTAGTAGTTTAACATCACAACTAATTATCTAACTATACAATTAGTAGTTCAACTACACAACTAATTATCTAACTATACAATTAGTAGTTCAATTACACAACTAATTATCTAACTATACAATTAGTAGTTTAACATCACAACTAATTATCTAACTATACACTTAGTAGTTTAACATCACAACTAATTATCTAACTATACAATTAGTACTTTAACATCACAATTCTTAAGCAACTGAATAGCTGCACCACATCATAGAGTGTTGAGAAATAATTTTATTATAATGTAAGTCGTATAATACACACTTCTGGTTACAAAAACATCTGAATCATAATCACTGGACCTTTAATTTCCCGCTTTTAATTCATTCTTCAAGTCCAATCTTTTTAACTCTTCAACTTTCAAAGTTTTATCAAGGTCCAATGAACTTTGAGCTATCAAAAGTAACTTGTTAGCAAAATTTTTCAACAGAAATGAGGTTCACAAGCCTTATAGGCAACCTGTTCTACATTAGAATTATTGCAACCCCAAGGGCTTCGTACTTTTAACGTAATTTTTCCTTTTCTGCATATTAACATGTACATATGTAGCAATAGGTCATTTGAGTGACTCAGGTGACCTAAAATCATGAGCTGAATGTCAAATGACATCTGCCAATCAAATTCAAATGAAAAAAACTACCAATTAAATTCCAGTTGATTGAGTTGATTTATCACCATACTGATTTTTTTCCTTCCGTAGCTGTCCTTACCTTTCTTTTATCTCCTTTGTTCACTCTAGTTAAGCCTCTGTTGTAATCTACATGTTTCATATTGGCCTTCAGTCTACAAAACATTTCATACAATTGTTCTCTGAATTTATTATTCATTTCAAGTTGTTACACCAGTCCCATCTACATGACATTTCCTTCATTAATTTGTATACTTATACATGTGACATTCTCTATATTGTACACCTGTGATATTACCTATATTGTACACCTATACATGTGATATTATCTATATTATACTCCTATACAGGTGATTTCTCTATATTGTACACCTATACATGTGATATTTTCTATCTTGTACACCTAAACATGTGATATTATCTATATTGTACACCTATACATGTGATATTATCTATATTATACTCCTATACAGGTGATTTCTCTATATTGTACACCTATACATGTGATATTTTCTATCTTGTACACCTAAACATGTGATATTATCTATATTGTACACCTATACATGTGATATTATCTATATTGTACACCTATACATGTGATAATCTCTATATTGTACGCCTATACATGTGACATTCTCTATTTTGCATACCTGTACATGTGACATTTCCTAGTAAAGGTTTTCTGAAGCTCTGCGGGAGAGTATGTCTTGTTTTTCTGAAGTCCAGTCCACTGAATGGTCACATCAGATATCTTACAAGTCCGCTCCTCTACAAAATCATCGTCAGTCAATAAATCACATCAGATATCTTACAAATCCTCTACAAAATCGTCAGTCAATAAATCACATCAGATATCTTACAAATCCTCTACAAAATCGTCAGTCAATAAATCACATCAGATGTCTTACAAATCCTCTACAAAATCGTCAGTCAATAAATCGCATCAGAAATCTTACAAATTCACTCCTCTACAAAATCATTGTCAGTCAATAAATCACATCAGAAATCTTACAGGTCCGCTCCTCTACAAAAGTATCATCATTCAATAAATCACATCAGATATCTTACAAATCCTCCACAAAATCATCATCAGTCAATAAATACACACCAGATATTTTACAAAATTAGTTAATCACCGACATTCAATAAATATTTATCGCTGGATAAACATCATTGAATAGATATATGTATGTCATTTCATAAATGTCATTGGTTAAATTTTATGGATGCCATGAATAATTAAAAGCTATTGTGAGTGAATAAATAAATGACACTGAATAAATATCATTAACTAAATGAATAGGCAAAGATAACGAACAATGATCAATTTCGTAGTTCCTATAAGCAATACAAAATAGACTTGGACAAACACAGACCCCTGGATATACCAGAGGTGGGATCAGGTGTCTAGGAGGGGTAAGCATCCCCTGTCATTGAATGAAGAAATATGAAAAATTTCAGTTACCGGCATGACACAGTATAACCCTGGTGTCGTTTTCTTTTATAATCCCTGTACTGTGGTCCTCCCCACCTTCCTCCTCCCTTGCCTTGAAGATGTTAGCGGGCTCCAACTGATTAAACAAAAAAACTCGGGATACAAACCACAAAATTCACAGCAAATATACATGTACAGAAATAGGCAAACAGACCAGGCTATACCCCTAGAAAAATAGGAGATGTCTGCCTGTACAATTAGTTAAGGAGGAACCACGTGAGCGCGTATGCTTGGAGGCACAGGTGATTATATTGCTCAGGTTCGAATCGCCTGTGACTGGACTAGAGGCGGAACGATCCATCAGTTCACCGCTGCATCGTGATACTCATCTTTAGAAATATACGGATCGATACATGTCTATTAAATAACGATATCCGTCATATCGTTCTCCAAAAATATCTGAACCATGGTCCAAAATTAAATAACCAACATTGAACATCACACATATATTGTCGACTTGAATCAATGATGACAAACTCTCGTGTTTACCTTGTATCCCAGTGGAGTCTTCGTCGTGTTGTGCAGAATAATCTGTCCGGTGCACAGGCCCGAAAAGTACTTAGGCATGGTCAACGTTTTAGTTGGGCTAGTAACGACAAATAGCAGCATTACTTGTAAGGGACCTCTAGTACTTAATCCATATCAAGTTTCATCAAAATCCTGCAAGCGGTTCTAAAGAAAAATCTAACAAGAGGCCCACAGGCCTTATCAGTCACATGATTATTATATATATGTAGCTGTAGTTAAAAGCACCACTCGCCACAGATAACTGAACCAATGATTGATCACTATTGTAATAGTAAGTCTACATTTAACTACTGAATTATCACCATGGTTTCATTAATTTTTAATATGAACCTCTCTCCTGTACTTATTTAATAACAATAAATAAAATTCCCACCTATCAAATATGAAAGACTTTGTAATAAATTCAAACACATCACTGTGGGCTGATCCACTGCTTTGGAACTCGTCATTGATAATAAAACAAATTAAAGTTCTAACCAGACTTTTACCTGATCAATAGGCCTTCAGCTTTCATCACAAACAAATTAAAGCTCTAACCAGACTCTTACCTGATCAATAGGCCTTCAGCTTTCATCACAAACACATTAAGTTTTAACCAGACTTTTACCTGATCAATAGGCCTTCAGCTTTCATCACAAACAAATTAAAGTTCTAACCAGACTTTTACCTGTCAATAGGCCTTCAGCTTTCATCACAAACAAATTAAAGCTCTAACCAGACTCTTACCTGATCAACAGGCCTTCAGCTTTCATCACAAACACATTAAGTTTTAACCAGACTTTTACCTGATCAATAGGCCTTCAGCTTTTATGAAGTCCAGACTAGGAGGAACTTCTTTTTTCTGGAAATTGCAAAAAGTTAGGACATTTAATGATACGTACACTATCTAGCTTGCCAATATAACCTATTATTGGGACAAATGCTGTCTGACGTGTTTCATACCGATTGTTACACACTGATTTTGACTACAGATAACTCCATTTACTTGTCCAAGATATAGGGCTCACGGCGGGTGTGACCGGTCGACAGGGGATGCTTACTCCTCCTAGGCACCTGATCGCATACTATAAGATATAGGACTCACGCCAGGTGTGACCGGTCAGCAGGGGATGCTTACTCCTCCTAGGCACCTGATCCCATACTATACGATATAGGACTCATGCCAGGTGTGACCAGTCAACAGGGGATGCTTACTCATCCTAGGCACCTGATCCCATACTCTTTGATGTTAAGTAATGTCAAATGATCTATATCTAGAAAAGTCCCAATTTGGTTCTCGTGGTTGAAAAAAAAAAAACCCGAACTTTGATAGTTTTTTCATTCAAGTAATTATGTGACCTCCACAATATGCCTGCTGGTTCCCGTGAGTAAGTTTTAATTTGTTTTTAACATTGTGGTGCAAAAATACAGTCCAATGTGGGTTTCTCCTTGAAACGCGTCACACAACACAGCACAGAAACATTCTACTAAACGCCTCATACAACACAGCACAAAAACATTCTACTAAACACTCATGCAACACAGCACAGAAACATTCTACTAAACGCTCATACAACACAGCACAGAAACATTCTACTAAACGCTCATACAACACAGCACAAAAACATTCTACTAAACGCTCATACAACACAGCACAGAAACATTCTACTAAACCCGTCATACAACACAGCAGAGAAACATTCTACTAAACGCTCATACAACACAGCACAAAAACATTCTACTAAACGCTCATACAACACAGCACAGAAACATTCTACTAAACTCCTCATACAACACACAGCACAGAAACATTCTACTAAACGCTCATACAACACAGCACAAAAACATTCTACTAAACGCTCATACAACACAGCACAAAAACATTCTACTAAATGCCTCATACAACACAGCACAGAAACATTCTACTAAACGCTCATCAAAAAATACAGTTTTAACTTTAGTCTACTTTTTTGTATAAAACATCTCTGATTATTTGACAGCATGACTTAGCATACAAGCATTGTATGAATATTAAACAATTTACGTAACTGACCACATTAGGGTCCAGCGGAGTCCAGGGCTCCACTTCCATGAGTTTGACGCACTCGTTACTAGAATGCAGACCAATAATGGGATAGAAATCTGGCAACGCTTTTCCATGATCCGGCACTGTCATTTTGTGCATCTGCAGAAACAAATTAAGCCTTCAGTAAAAAAAACAAATTTTACCGTAGTTACTAAGTGGTCGTGACATGGAATAGGGCTCAAGTTAATTATCGTACAGTGAATCTCAATTTATTTGCGACATTCATTATTTACACATAATTCTGCAATACCAGCCATCCACAAGAATTTAGTTCTCGTGAATAAATCTTGACCAGTGGAATAATTAAGGCTCAAGATCTCAACAAAAATCAATAAATTATCATATTGTGAATCACATTATCATTTTTGAAAACATTATTTACGAATAATTTTGCAAGACTAACCTCTGACAAAAATTCAGTTTTATTACTTGAATAAACCCTTGCACATTGGAGCCAAAACAATGAATGATAATGGTTAGAGTATATAATGTCTCGCTCTTTGCAAAAATAAGGTCTCATAAAAATAAAAGTGATTGACAGTATAATAGGCTGAAGATCAGAAAAGATCAAATAGAATTTCAAAAGTAAGCACACACACCTCTTGGTCATTCTTGAAGAATATCAACTCGTGACTTTTGACATCGTACTCTACTGCCATGACGTCCCCCACCGTGCATTTCTCCGTCACGATTTGACTGGATCCCTTCTCCATGTAGATTCTGTAACCGAAAGTACGAAAGTTCGAAAATCATACTACTGTGTTTCCACAGATACACACCACCGTACAGATTCCGTAACCAATACGAAAGTCATACTACTGAAATTCAACGAACACACACCACCGTACAGATTCCGTAACCGATACGAAAGTCATACTACTGAAATTCAATGAACACACACCACCATGCTGTTTGCAAACTTTAAGGTGTACTTATTCAGATAGAAGGCTTAAATAGATTTTGCCTCCTGCTTTATCCTATTATAATGTACATTAAAAAATAGGATTATAAATCAAATTACTCATGCTTCTATGGCTCTTATGCAAGGGAAAAACAAACGTTTGTCTTTTATGGTCACTTAGTGTGTGACAGATGTACAGTCACTTAGGGTGTGACAGATGTACAGTCACATAGAGTGTGACAGATGGATAGTCACTTAGGGTGTGACAGATGTACAGTCACTTAGTGTGTGACAGATGTACAGTCACATAGAGTGTGACAGATGGATAGTCACTTAGGGTGTGACAGATGTACAGTCACTTAGTGTGTGACAAATGGACAGTCACTTAGTGTGTGACAGATGGACAGTCATTTAGTGTGTGACCGATGTACAGTCACTTAGTGTGTGACAGATGTATAGTCACTTAGGGTGCTTTTGTTAAAAACAGTTATCTCCCCAAATTGAAAGTGCTCCAAATTACAACCCCCCCCCCCCCATTAAACATTAATGTACTTTATGGTATTACAGAGTTTGACACTAAATTTTCCACTATACTAGCCAAAAGGACTGCTAGATTGTGTAATTTACTCAGCATGCTGATTGGTGACTAGTCTCACTGCCGAAGGCACACAGATCAATTGCAAAAGGGATGAAGGGGAGAGTGCTGGAGGTGGCTTATCCCCTTCTGATGGGGGGGGGGGGGGGGGGGGTTCACAAACTATCTTACATCCTCCACCCCTCTTAGATCCACTATAACTTTTCAGATAATAACTGGATCCTCCGTCTCTACAATATCTATGTCTACAAATGGCAATGAAGCATTATACAAAGTTTCAAGTCAATCCAATAAGCCATACAGGAGGAGCGGCCACAAGATTTTGTGACAGACAGATGCACAAACTGACAGAATGTAGAAAAACAATACTAGGGGTGAAACGATGCATCGCGATGCGGCCGAATCGCGATGTAGAGGTCTCGATTTGATGTTCGATTTATTCCAGGTCTGTTTCGGTTCGATACGGTTCTAGAATCATAGCATACATTGTTTTTGATAACATGGTTTCTGATTTGCCAATGGAATTGAAAATTGCCCAATCAACGTACGAGTAGACTTTGCTGTACCAAAATGGACACAGTCAAGTTGAAAAATGCACCCGGCTTTAGGACAAGTGATAAGAGTGTTGCTTTATGTTACCTAAACGCTTTTATATTATGTAGAATTTATCTGCAGAGAGCAATAAATACAATAAACATAAAAAAAATCTAAGCATTATAAAGAATTTGGAACATGCTATTGTATCGAATCGAAAATCATTGAATCGAGACAAAAGTATCGAAAATCGAATCGAATCGAGAAGGTACTGTATCGTTTCACCCCTAAACAATACGTCTCCCCCCCCCCGAAAGAAGGGAGACATAATTAATGCTTAAAAGGATAAAAATAAAAATTCTGGCCAGTTTATACAGTTACTCAGACAGACAGACAGATGGACAAACAGAAGAACAGAATGATGCTACAGACAGACATACAGATCAAGTGTGTTAGACCAGGGCAATACATACTTTCCATCATCAGCATGGTATCCGTAGGAATTGCCCTTCCACCCGGGCATATTGTCACTACCGTAATTCTTCGGACAAAGCCCCACACCAGCATCACATTTAGTTCCACCGCAAAGAATCTCTGAAAAAGACATACTTCCTCTGATCCATTTAACTCAAACTTCTTGATTTTCTGCTTAAATAAACATGATAGAAAATGTTCAGGTGCCACAGAGCTTACCCCAAGTCAATTATCTCAGAGTGAAATGTGGCTCTTTAGACGACCCTAACTGTGACCCCTGACTGTGACCCCACACTTACCCCAATTCACTTAGGAACATGCCAAAAATTCATAATTACTGGACAACCATTTAAAACATACGGCATGTCAATGAAGTTTCATTTACAACTAATTTAATTGCCGAGACATCAGTAAGGGTTGAAGTCATTCAGAAAAATCGCATCTTTACCTCCAGGATTTATTTGCCGTTGTTGTAAGAATAAACAGAAAAGTTTGTGAGCCACTGGAAATCTGCATTGAGACAGTAAGAATGGCAAGGAGTAAGGATGTAACAATTAACGAGGCGGTACATCACGGTCATATTATGCTACGGTTCGATTCACAATACTTTAAACTATACCGCGGTTTGGTATGCTCGGTTCAGTTTTGCTTTAAAATGGCTCATATATTCGCATTCAAAACATTAATCCCCTATTGTGGCCCCAAGCTTTCATGTAACTGTAAAATTCTCTGGCCCAATGGTTCTTGAGAAGAAGATTTTTAAAGATATATATTTCTATGTACATTGTAAAACTTTGATCCCCTATTGTGGCCCCACCGCTCGGGGGCATGATTTTAACAAACTTGAATGTGCACTATGTCAGGAAGCTTTTATGTAAATGTAAACTTTTCTGGCCCAGTGATTTTTGAAAAGATAATTTTCAATGATTTTTCATATACATTTGTATGTAAAACTTTGATCCCCTATTGTGGCCCCATCCAACCCCCAGGACCCATGATATTTACATACTTGCACCTGCAGTAGGTAAGAAAGCTTGTATGTAAATTTGTACCTTCTTGGTCCAATGGTTCTTGAGATGAAGATTCTTAAAGATTTTCCATATATATTCACACCTAAATCTTTGATCCCCTATTGCCCCCCCCCCCCCCCCCACCCTACCCCCCCACCATGATTTTAACAAACTTGAATCTGCACTATTACAGGAAGCTTAAATGTAAATTTCTGCTCTTGTAGACTAGTGGTTCTTGAGAAGATTTTTTAATGACCTAATCCTATTTTGCATTTTTGTAATTATTTCTCCTTTGAGGGGGGAATGGTCCTTTATTTGAACAAACTTGTACATGTTTTCCCTAAGGGTGCTTTCTGCCAAGTTCGGTTAAAATTGGCCCTGTGGTTCTGAGGAAGAAGTTGAAACGTGAAAAGTTTGTATACAGACGAACAGACAGATGGACAACGGGTCATTAGAAAAGCTCCCTTGAGCTCTCAGCTCAGGTGAGCTAAAAACCCATCAAATTGACAGTCAGATAGTTCTTGTAATAAATGAACACATTTTAAAAAGTATATATTACACTTAACCAATTTTCTAATTTTGTGGGGAAATAAACCAAAATGATAGATTTGAACCTTGAACACTTAACACTGCAATAATGAAATCCCAAATCAGTAACTATTGAATACACGTTAACTAGTTTCTTACTTATGGAGAAACGCCGTAGGGTTTCCGAGAAAGGTTTTGGTGCCACAAATTGTCCTACTTTCTTGGCACCAGTCACATAGCTACAAAAGAGAAGAAAAAAAGAGCCTTTTAAAATGCCCAGGTAACTCTCAAGAAGGGCAATACAGAACTAGATTATAAATTCATGCTACCATGTGGAAAAACTGACGTGTAATCCCAAAATATGTTACATCATTCAGCACTCCTCCAGTCTCTCAGCATCTCCTGTGTAAAATTAATCATCCCTTTGTGAAATTTCCCCCACCCCCTCCTTCTGTAAAACTAAATCCATCCCAGTCACAGTGGCTAAGTGGTGGAACATTCGCTTTGTAACTGGGAGGTCACGAGTTCAAACCCAATTCGTGTCACGGCCGCATCAAACCTCAGACATAACTATAGGTAGTGACTGCTCATTCGCTAAACACTCGTTGGGTGGTTGTGTATAGCTTGAGAATTTTTCACTCATATGGAGACGTCACCATTGACGGTGAAGGGCTGCAAAATTTTCACCTACGCTTGGCGCTTACAACCTTTAAGCAGGGAAGGATCTTTATCATGCCACACCTGATGTGACACAGGGCTTCAGTCTCGTCTGAAGGACCGCTCCATTTATAGTCACTTCTTACGACAAGCAAGGGGTACTGAGGACCTATTCTAACCCGGATACCCATGGGATCCAAACACTTGGCATTTAGAAGTGAGAATCACAGGTCTTTCGGATATGACCTAAAAACAGGGGTTGTAAGAGGCATTGGAACATTAAAGAACCCTCTCACTGCTATGATCAAGATTTGTGTTACTTATCCTGGTAACGTCTAAATATGAGCAAACAATTCTCAACAGGAAGACAAACAATCCTCCCATTTAAAGATTTTCTTTTCGGGTACACTAACATCTCCCTCTCCCAAGCTACAAAATTAATGTGAAAGCATGCACTCTCAAACCTTTGGCACACAGCCAACTAAACTTTGCCAATATTATCTCTCATACAAAATGAATTTGTATTCTCCTCACCAGACGATGCCCGCCTCCTGCAGGGCCACGGCTCCCCGGCAGAACTCTGTGTAATACTGAACAAACTTGGGTACTATTGTCGTATCGCTTTGGTACGCTGAGTGTGTGATTGCCCCCTACATCAATATAAAAAATATAAGAAAGTTTTTTCTCTTCTTTTATTTAAACAAAATAATGTCAGTATCATATGAACATATCAAAATAGGATTGTCACATGGTGGTTTTCAAATGATACAAAAATATCACTAAAAATCCTTAAACCTCCCACCACCCTCACTGAATAACAACTGTATTATCAAAGTGACCAGAAATACAGAAAACCTATTTTCATTCCTCCCGTGCAAGAAATGTTTCCAAACATTGCCATTGCCAAGATTTCTAGCTATACACACTACTCCTACACTCTATACACACTAGTCCTTCACTCTGTACACACTAGTCCTTCACTCTACACACACTAGTCCTCCACTCTACACACACTAGTCCTTCACTCTGTACACACTAGTCCTTCACTCTACACACACTAGTCCTCCACTCTACACACACTAGTCCTTCACTCTATACACACTAGTCCTTCACTCTATACACACTAGTCCTCCACTCTATACACACTAGTTCTCCACTCCATACACACTAGTCCTTCACTCTATACACACACTAGTCCTTCACTTTATACACACTAGTCCTCCACTCTATACACACACTAGTCCTTCACTTTATACACACTAGTCCTTCATTCTATACACATAAGTCCTTCATTCTATACACACTAGTCCTTCATTCTATACACACTAGTCCTTCACTCTATACATACTAGTCACTAGTCCTTCACTCTATCCACACTAGTCCTTCATTCTATACACACTAGTCCTACACTCTATACACACTAGTCACTAGTCCTCCACTCTATACACACTAGTCCTCCACTCTATACACACCAGTCCTCCACTCTATACATACTAGTCCTCCACTCTATACACACTAGTTCTTCACTCTATACACACTAGTCCTTCACTCTATACACACCAGTCCTCCACTCTATACATACTAGTCCTCCACTCTATACACACTAGTTCTTCACTCTATACACACTAGTCTTTCACTCTGTACACACTAGTCCTTCACTCTATACACACTCTATACACACTAGTCCTTCACTCTGTACACACTAGTCCTTCACTCTATACGCACTAGTCCATCACTCTATACGCACTAGTCCTTCACTCTATACACACTAGTCCTTCACTCTGTACACACTAGTCCTCCACTCTATACACACTAGTCCTTCACTCTATCCACACTAGTCCTTCACTCTATACACACTCTGTACACACTAGTCCTTCACTCTATACACACCAGTCCTCCACTCTATACACACCAGTCCTCCACTCTATACATACTAGTCCTTCACTCTATACATACTAGTCCTTCACTCTATATATACTAATCCTTCACTCTATACACACTAGTCCTTCACTCTGTACACACTAGTCCTCCACTCTATACACACTAGTTCTTCACTCTATATACACTCTATACACACTAGTCCTTCACTCTATACACACTCTGTACACACTAGTCCTTCACTCTATACACACTAGTTCTTCACTCTGTACACTCTATACACATTAGTCCTTCACTCTATACACACTAGTCCTTCACTCTATACACACTAGTCCTTCACTCTATACACATTCTGTACACACTAGTCCTCCACTCTGTACACACTAGTCCTCCACTCTGTACACACTAACCCTTCACTCTATACACACTAGCCCTTCACTCTGTACACACTAGCCCTTCACTCTGTACACACTAACCCTTCACTCTATACACACTAGTCCTTCACTCTATACACACTAATCCTTCACTCTATACACACTAGTTCTTCACTCTATACACACTAGCCCTTCACTTTATACACACTAGTTCTTCACTCTTCACTCTATACACACTAGCCCTTCACTTTATACACACTAGTCCTTCACTCTATACACACTAGCCCTTCACGCTATACACACTAACCCTTCACTTTATACACACTAGTCCTTCACTCTGTACACACTAGCCCTTCACTCTATACACACTAACCCTTCACTCTATACACACCAGTCCTTCACTCTATACACACTAGCCCTTCACTCTATACACACTAACCCTTCATTTTATACACACTAGTCCTTCACTCTGTACACACTAGTCCTTCACTCTGTACACACTAGTCCTCCACTCTATACACACTCTATACACACTAGCCCTTCACTCTATACACACTAACCCTTCACTCTATACACACTAGTCCTTCACTCTATACACACTAGTCCTTCACTCTGTACACACTAGCCCTTCACTCTATACACACTAGTCCTCCACTCTGTACACACTAGTCCTTCACTCTATACACACTAGTCCTTCACTCTATACACACTAGCCCTTCACTCTATACACACTAGCCCTTCACTTTATACACACTAGTCCTTCACTCTATACACACTAGTCCTTCACTCTATACACACTAGTCCTTCACTCATTTAAGTCACAAAGAAGCAGTTAATCAATGGTGAATTGCAAAATAAATTCGTTACAAATAGAGTTGGTTTACAGTCAAAGGGACAGTATGAAGCTTACAGCATATAGCTTATAAATCTATTGGTGGTGATTTCATTACCTGTGGAGCTGACAGCCGAATCTTCAGTCTATCCCCTTGTTGTACACACAGTCTCAAATCTACAACCAATCAAAATCAACAATCAGACATCCAATCAAATTCAACAATCAGACAACCAATCAAATTCAACAATCAGACAACCAACCAAATTCAAAAATCAGACAACCAATCAAATTCAACAATCAAACAACCAATCAAGTTCCACAACCAGACATCTAGTCAAATCTAAATTTAGAAACTCATTAGACTGAAACTCATGTTCCATTAAAACAGAACTACAGAAAATCTTCAGGACCACCAAAAACAATCCGTTATAACCAAACTTCATTATACAGTAAAATACGGTTATAGTGAATCTCCAGGGCCAGCTAAATAGAGTTGGTTATAACAGAAATTCATCATATCCAATAGCATTTATGTCATATTCATTTAAAAAGGAATAAATCGCTTTGTAATTTGAAATCCAATTTCAAGGATAATATGATTTCTATACAGTAAAACAGCTTATGATGAAGTGCTGGAGATGATAAATTTTCATTTGTTATAAAAGTAATTCATTATTTCCATTAAGTTTATGCTTTTAAACTGTAGGAAATGAAAATCACTTTACTGTAAGCATAAATTCATTATAAACATGTTCACTGTAACTGTGTTTTATTGTAAGTACATATTCATTATAAGTGTGTTCACTGTAACTTCATTTTACTGTAAGCATGTATTCATTATAACCTAGTGTGTTCACTGTAACCATGTTTCACTGTAAGTGTGAATTCATTATAAGCGTGTTTGTTGTAACCTAGTTTCACTGTAAGCGTGAATTCATTATAAGTGTGTTCACTGTAACCGTGTTTTACTGTAAGTGTGAATTCATCATAAGTGTGTTCACTGTAATTGTGTTTTACTGTAAGAGTGAGTTCATCATAAGTGTGTTTACTATAACTGTGTTTTACTGTAAGAGTGAGTTCATTATAAGTGTGTTCACTGTAACCATGTTTTACTGTAAGCATGAATTCATAATAAGCATGTTCACTGTAACCGTGTTTTACTGTAAGTGTGAATTCATTATAAGCGTGTTTGTTGTAACCTAGTTTCACTGTAAGCGTGAATTCATTACAAGTGTTTTCACTGTAACCATGTTTTACTGTAAGCATGAATTCATAATAAGCATGTTCACTGTAACCATGTTTTACTGTAAGTGTGAATTCATTATGAGCATGTTTGTTGTAACCTAGTTTCACTGTAAGCGTGAATTCATTATAAGTGTGTTCACTGTAACTGTGTTTTACTGTAAGCGTGAATTCATTATAAGCGTGTTCACTGTAACCATGTTTTACTGTAAGCGTGAATTCATTACAAGTGTGTTCACTGTAACCATGTTTTACTGTAAACATGAATTCATAATAAGCATGTTCACTGTAACCGTGTTTTACTGTAGGTGTGAATTCATTATAAGCGTGTTCACTGTAACTATGTTTTACTGTAAGCGTGAATTTATTGAATTGAATATATTCTATTGACAAGAACATCCAGAGGATTAGACACAAGCTCAGTAACCTCAACATAACCATGTATCACTGTACATTGCAACATTACATATTTTTAATTTTATTGTGGTTTGAAATTTGTTGAAAACGAGGACCCAGAAATGTGAGTCCCCACAAAATCTAATAATTTCGCAATATCTTTCTTATTTCCTTGTTCTTTACACGGCACAATCCCACATCCTGCAAAACCTGAATTTATCTCCCACATCCTGCCAAAATCTGAATTTATCTCCCACATCCTGCAAAACCTGAATTTATCTCCCTCATCCTGCCAAATCTGAATTTATCTCCCACATCCTGCCAAATCTGAATTTATCTCCCACATCCTGCCAAATCTGAATTTCTCTACCAAACTCTGTCAGATTAGGCAAGTTTCACTGTTGCTTATTATGACATTGAATCATTTTCTAGTTCTTTGGTTATATCCTAAATTGAACTATCTTCTCATTTTTTATTTTCAACCATTAATGCTGATTTGATGGTCTGACACATTACTGGAGCTGTAAAATCAGCTTTAACAGACACAAATAACAGACGAGAGGATAGTTGTTCCCATTGTAATGCAATGTTTGTTTCTTTGTTATTATTTATTTGATATGGTGAGAAATGTTCACACAAGATGTTAATGCAAGGTGAAGATAACGAACAGTGATCAATCTCATAACTCCCACAAGCAATACAAAATAGATAGTTGGGCAAACATGGACCCATGGACACACCAGAGGTGGGATTAGGTGCCTAGGAGGAGTAAGCATCCCCTGTCGACCGGTCACACCCGCCGTGAGCCCCATATCCTGATCAGGTAAACGGAGTTATCCGCAGTCAAAATCAGTGTGCCAAGAACGGTTAATATGTTCTAATGTCATCGTATCACGACATCACGCTCTTTCATTTACGTATAATTGTTTAATTACCACATATTAACCCTCAGTACATTAGCCAATCAAAATGCAGATAACAAAAAACCCAGCTGCATTAAACTGTACCTTTATTGTAGTCCAGCGTCTGTCTAACATCGGAGAAGTGGATCTTGTTGTTGAACGATCGACCTAGACCCGGGGCGGCCATGACAGTTTTCCCCTCCGTGCTGCGATCAGTACAAGAAGAATAGATTAAAAATCAAGAACCGAGAAGTTCAATAAAAAGTATTTGAGAGTACTGATATTATACTGATGTAACTTTAATATATCTTCCCTAGACTCTGTGCTTTATTGTCATAAACTATTAACTAAAGTTGAACTTCAGTATCTCAAATACTGATATCTCGAATGCAAGGTGAAGATAACGAACAGTGATCAATCTCATAACTCCTACAAGCAATACAAAATAGATAGTTGGGCAAACACGGACCCCTGGACACACCAGAGGTGGGATCAGGTGCCTAGGAGGAGTAAGCATCCCCTGTTGACCGGTCACACCCGCCGTGAGCCCCATATCCTGATCAGGTAAACGGAGTTATCTGCAGTCATAATCAGTGTGCCAAGAACGGCTTAACAATCGGTATGAAACACGTCAGACAGATTTGACCCAATGCGAGGTCGTATTGACGAACTAGATCGTTATAACGACCATAGAATTTGCGAAATGCTGACTTCAATCGAGACTGTTGAAATCCCTGTACCATCAACTTGTTTGTCAGTAGCTTACCTCGATTTAAAAACTGACTATACCCAGAGCAAGCTCTTGTATATCGAATTAGTTGAGATATATAAACACCATATGCATATAAAATAAATTAATGTTTATTCGGTATATAAATATATACATACATATATAAATACCAAGCATAACTCATGAAAGCTCGAAAGCTTATTTCCAATGGGGTCCTTTTAATGTATGGATGTTTGCGCTAGGGGGTCATTTCTGTGGAAGGAAACCCACATGTCCGAGCAGACGACCGTCATACCCTCTCACATGCAACCACTGCCAATCACAGGGATCGAACTCGGGTCGCAGCGGTGAGAAGCGAGAGCGTTACCCGGACACCCATGGATATGTCAAAGTGATTTGGAAGTCCCAACTGCTTATTCTTCAAGTATTTTACATTCAATATCTTGAATCCTCGAATATCTCAAAGTTTTTTCTGGGTTCACATGTTCAAGATAACAAGGTTTTGATATTTTTAAATTCACAGAGGTGATCCGACATTTCGGATCATCACATTGTGGTGATCCGATTCCAGATCATATCTCTCTGAAACTGCTGATGTCTCAATTAATGTACTGACGCATTTTTTTTAGTGGATTATATCGACTGTGTCACAAACAAAACTATACACAAAAATAATCTCACTGTATACTTGAGTTTTTTGTAATTAGGAATACATTCATTACTTAATTCTAAATTACATAAAGGGGATAAATAAATTTATCATTAGGCCAATTCAACTTAATTGATAGATTATCATCCCCGCACACCCCTCAAAAATTGGCCCGCCCCGAATTTTTTTATTTTGTGAAACTTGCGATTTCCGGAATATTTTCATGTCCGACTCCGGTATTTACACTTCTTGTTTACATTTCCGGTTTAGCAACGTGAAAAGCCACCTGAAGAAAATAGATCTAGTATATGGTTTTCTTAATTTCTCACGTTCTTACAGACGTAAATCTTGAAGAAGTTAGGTATATATCTGTTTGAAATTTAACTCAACCTGGAATTCGTCTGAAAATAGCATACTATTAGGTTGATTTTCACCTGGCATTAAATGATGCGCATCTGTTGAAAACAAGAGGTACTGTGAGCAATGCTCACTAACAATACCCCACCCCCGCTTACCCCAATCTCCTAAAGGGTGTTGGTAATAGGTATAAACTAACTCTTTTCTGAGTGTAAAAAACAAATGGCATGACAAACCGAACCATATTGCTACTTCGATGTTCAGTGCGCATGACCTTTGACCTTTTGACCCCAAAATCGATAGGGAACATCTTCTTCCCATGGGTAGTCCATATGTATGATATGGTGACTGTAGGTGGAAAGGATAACACTTTAGAGCCCGGAAACCATATTGCTACTTCAATGTCCAGTGCGCTTGACCTTTGACCTTTTGACCCCAAAATCGATAGGGAACATCTTCATCCCATGGGTAGTCCATATATATGATATGGTGACGGTAGGTGGAAAGGATAATGCTTTAGAGCCCGGAAACCATATTGCTACTTCGATGTCCAGTGTGCTTGACCTTTGAGCTTTTGACCCCAAAATCGATAGGGAACATCTTCATCCCATGGGTAGTCCATATATATATGGTGACGGTAGGTGGAAAGGGTAATGCTTTAGAGCCCGGAAACCATTGCGTCTACAGACGGACGGACGGACAGACAGACAGACGGACAACCCGATTCCAGTATACCCCCCCCCTCCCCACAACTTGTTGTGGAAAAAACCGTTTGTCTTTAATATTTTTCTCAGAAAATAATAAATAAAATCCTCCCACCCGCCCCATACTTCTTGCTGACCCTGGATGATAATCTACTAATTAAGTTGAATTGACCTTACTACAGTAACTTGATCCGAAAAGTTGGATCACGTCTAGTTGACAGGTGTGGATAATCAGATCAATCTCAACGCTTCAAGTCACATTTAATCTGATGATCCACGCTCATCAACTCGACATGATCTGACTATTTGGATCAAGTTACTGCAGTAATACATCTGTAATATATCTACCAACTTGTACAGCCTGAACATATTTAATAGATTGACAATGGTTCCTGGTACAAGTCATACACTGATTCAGAGAAAGGCAATTATATATTAAACACCCCCTACTAACAGTAAATATAGTTACACTCTGTATAACTTATTCTGCTTCTTTCAATGTCTGCTTTAAACACCCCCTACTAACAGTAAATATAATTACACTCTGTATAACTTATTCTGCTTCTTTCAATGTCTGCTTTAAACACCCCCTACTAACAGTAAATATAGTTACACTCTGTATAACTTATTCTGCTTCTTTCAATGTCTGCTTTAAACACCCCCTACTAACAGTAAATATAGTTACACTCTGTATAACTTATTCTGCTTCTTTCAATGTCTGCTTTAAACACCCCCTACTAACAGTAAATATAGTTACACTCTGTATAACTTATTCTGCTTCTTTCAATGACTGCATTAAACACCCCCTACTAACAGTAAATATAATTTCATTCTGTTTAACAACTACACACCTTAAACATATTGGAGGGCACATTCCACTGACAACATCAATCTCTACTTCATTGAAGGTCACAGGATTCAAGGTCACTCCGTGGATCTCTGAGGATGAGGTCAAGGACATTGCCATGGGTCTCAGCTCTGTCCGCAGGTTCTACAGATATACAGTTGTATCTCATTATTATACGGTCAATATAAGCTTGTTCACATGCATTACACTTATTGATAATAATCATATCACAGCCAACAATATTGGGTCCCTCCTTAATTACAATCAAACTCCTGTCAAGATTTGTTCCCTTAATTATGCTTTCATTGACATTGACCTAGTTTTTCCAGCGGCACTCCTTCTTTAACATCATCATAAACACTGACCAGTCAATACAGTAAATTATTGCACAGCTGATCATTAAATAAAGCATAAAGACATTGCTAATTCATGGTTTCATGTCACTGACACACCAGCTTTATTGCTCATAGTGTGATGTACTTGTCATGTACAACCTGAGGTGTACGCCCACTCATGAATACAGCCTGAGGTGTACGCCTACTCATGAATACAGCTTGTGGTTTATGCCCACTCATGAATACAACCTGGGGTGTACGCCAACCCATGAATACAACCTGAGGTGTACGTCCACTCATGAATACAACCTGGGGTGTTCGCCCACCCACGAATACAACCTGAGGTGTACGCCCACTCATGAATGCAACCTGAGGTGTACACCCACTCATGAACACAGCTTGTGGTTTATGCCTACTCATGAATACAGCCTGTGGTGTACGCCCACTCACAAACATAAAGTGAAATCTATGCCCACTCACAAACACAACTTGATTTGAACGCCAGTGATATTATTGTATAGTAACAGCTACATAAAATCTTAGTCTAGAAAATGTTCTAACATTCTGCAAGATTTTACATAAAATCTTAGTCTAGAAAATGTTCTGACATTCTGTAAGATTTTACATTAATTCTTCGTCTGGAAAATGTTCTAACATTCTGTAAGATTTTAAGAGCTTCAATCTTCTAAGTCTTTTGTATGTAAACATTATTTTATATCTATAATTCAAACAGTATTTCATTACGATGAAAGGTGAAGAAAACGAACAGTGATCAATCTCACAACTTCTATGAACAGTACAAAATACAGAGATGGGTAAACAAGGACCCCTGGATATACTAGTGTTGGGATCAGCTGCCTAGGAGGAATAAGCATCCCCTGTCGACCGGTCACACACGCCCTGAGCCCTTTACCCTGATCAGGTAAACAGAGTTATCCGTAGTCAAAATCAGGATCAGACAACAGACACTGCCTATATAAGTCCTCTCCGTTTTCTATCTATATGTATAGACACTGATATTCTGTGGGACTTTTTTTACAGACATAAAATATAATAGATAGGTTATTTTCTATCTATATGTAAATACCAGTAGGCATACAATGTGATAATAGATAAGTTACCCAGAGCTTCTTAACGCAAGCCACACACATTCCACAATCCACACATCCCGGTGTTTTAGTTTTACAGCCACACTCCCTTAGATCCGTGCCCATGATTCTGTTATAAGGACACAGTTCTCCCTTTTCACAGCACAAGTTGCACAGAGTGCAGACAGACTGGATATGTTCAGTGTCGGGAAGTGGGGTCCAGTTGTGAGTACAGCCCAAAGTAGCATTCACTGCAATGTAGCATTATACAGAGTGAACAAAATGAGACTACACTAAGGCCTATAAAATTAGTTACTTGGTTCTCACATCCTGTTTAAACCATGCTAATTAACCATTTCTATCCTAAAATGAATAACAAAAAATCTGGAACTCCGACTGCATGTTAGACAGCATATACTCGTATCAGTAAAATGTTGGACAAAGTCCGCCATCGCCATCCCAATGGTTGCGTAAACAGTTAAAATTTGGCAAATGACTAACAATGATTTGTATAGTTTCAAGTATTTCTGAATCATTAATATCGGTACAGATATAAAAAGGCATAGTATGATACGCATTATTTTGCCATGGCACATTGTGAGAGCAGTTTCATTCTATTAAAGAGGGTGAGTTTTCAATCAAAATATGAATAAAAATCCCTTGCCTGTTTTTCATCAAATAAAAAAGAACACCTTTCCACGACAATTTTTGACAAAATTGGCCAAAGAACCAATTTTTTTTTTTGCATAAATATATTTAGATATGCTAATCACTGTGTGTAAATACTCTTTTATTATTCTTTTCATTATCAAAATGCAATTAAAATGATTGAAATGTAAATATACATCAAGAAAAAGAATGCCTTTCAGTTTCTGATGGTATACCTGTACCTCCAACATTTTCATACTGACATATATTTCACAGAGCATTAAATCATACTCCATTCAATGTGAATGTGAAGAGATAGTACACTCCATTCAATAAGTCAGTGTGAAGAGGCTCGAGATACAACATCTCATAAAGTTTCAAAAACTGAAAGACTTTTCTTACAAAACAGGATAAGCTTTCTTAAAAGCACATTAACATGAATGGTTATCGTTGTGAGACAGCAGACTGTGGAAGGATACATTGTGAGACAGAAGGCTGTGGAAGGATACATTGTGAGACAGTAGGCTGTGGAAGGATACATTGTGAGACAGCAGGCTGTGGAAGGATACATTGTGAGACAGCAGGCTGTGGAAGGATACATTTTGAGACAGTAGGGTGTGGAAGGACACATTGTGAGACAGCAGGTTTTGGAAGGATACACTGTGAGACAGCAGGCTGTGGAAGGATACATTGTGAGACAGTAGGCTGTGGAAGGATACATTGTGAGACAGTAGGCTGTGGAAGGATACATTGTGAGACAGTAGGCTGTGGAAGGATACATTGTGAGACAGTAGACTGTGGAAGGATACATTGTGAGACAGCAGGCTGTGGAAGGATACATTGTGAGACAGCAGGCTGTGGAAGGATACATTGTGAGACAGCAGGCTGTGGAAGGATACATTGTGAGACAGAAGGCTGTGGAAGGATACATTGTGAGGCAGTAGGCTGTGGAAGGATACATTGTGAGACAGAAGGCTGTGGAAGGATACATTGTGAGACAGTAGGCTGTGGAAGGATACATTGTGAGATAGTAGGCTGTGGAAGGATACATTGTGAGACAGCAGGCTGTGGAAGGATACATTGTGAGACAGCAGGCTGTGGAAGGATACATTGTGAAACAGCAGGCTGTGGAAGGATACATTGTGAAACAGCAGGCTGTGGAAGGATACAATCCAAGACAGGGACTAAATGCTGATCACCAACCTGAGTTCAGAGGAATGTTCTGTGAGATAACGGCTACCAGGCCCTGCCTCCTGAGGATGCGATCAGTGACGTCTCGCACGATACAGAATACATGGAGACTATAGTCTCGCACGCTCTTCTCCGTGTCCTCATTCACAGACTGGGTTTTCATCTGAGGCAGGTAACAGCGAGACTCGATCGTCAAACCCTTCGTCCCTGAAAAATCAACTAGAGATTGGTTTTATGAAAAACAAATGTCTCCCCAGCTCCCCAAATTGGAAGTGCTCCAAATGAAATCTCCTCCCCTTAATGCACTGCATGGTGTGGAGAAAGAAAAGCATGAGCAGGAACATAGACATTATGAACTCCTATAAGCCACATAGGAGAAGTGTTCACATACTATTTTACACCCTCCACCCCTCAGATCCACTATAACTTTAAGGAAAATAATTGGATCATCCTGTCCCTACAATATGCACATCTGCAAATGGCAATGAAGTATTGTACAACATTTCAAGTCAATCGGATAAGCCATATAGGAGGAGAAGCATTCATAAGCTATTTTAACATCCTCCATCCCTCCAAGATCCACTATAACTTTTAGGAATCCCATCCCACAAATATGCACATCTACAAATACAGAGTTTCAAGTCTATCCGATAACCCATTATCCCCCCCCCCCCCCCCCCCCCCATAGGAGAAGTGTTCACAAGATTTTGTGATAGACAGATGGACAGTTGTTTTGTTCAAATATTTTTTAGATAATCAGAATGAGTCTGAGTGACTTGTAAAAGTCATTTCCTGTAAATGATAGCAATTCTATGCATTTATTTCCAAGTTTTAAACAATTATAATCTTCAAATTACAACCCCAGAATTTTTGCTTTCTGGACTCTCTCTAGGTGGAGGGCTGCAAAGACTCACCAAACAAACTGCGGGAAAATTCTCGTTCCAAACGACTAGTCAAACAAACTACGGGAAATTTCTCATTCCAAACGACTAGTTAAACAGACTACGAGAAAATTCTCATTCCAAACGACTAGTCAAACTAACTATGGGAAAATTCTCATTCCAAACAACTAATAAATTTGATGATTCGTCAAACAGACTACGGGAAAAATTACCATTCCAAATGACTAATAAACTTGATATCTGGTCAATACATTTACCGTTAACTGGTTCCACTCTTAGTGATAAATTCATTTACCATTAACTGGTTCCTCTCTCACGATGGTCTGCACCACACCAGACAGAATCACGCCTCCCTCTGCTGAGATTATAAGCGGAGAGCCGTAACTAACGATGGCAGACAGAACAAGGGGAAGTAACTGCTGGGGGTAAAGGGCTGGGAAGCTGTAGGTACACTGTAGCACGACGCAGTCCTTCACTGCCTTCTCTCTGGTCACAAACTCGGACTAAACAAAAATCTCCACATCATAACATAACTCTAGATAATTAATTTCATTAATCGAAAGGCTTTTAAAATTCCCTCCTGGCTGCATTCGATAAATATCAGCTACAGTCTTTCAAGTTCTAGAAGAAATTTAATTCATTATAATGCAATTATCAGATGCTATCTTTTGATTCTAGAAATGTAATTATTACTATTTCATTCATGATCATTTATAAAGTGCAAAATTACATAAAGTTTCTGTGACTGCAGCAAAGAACAAAACATTACCAGTGTAAACTTGGGTGGATCCAAGTTCTTCAGGAGTGTATAAATCAAACTCTTCTCCTTGGTGTCTGTCCTCCATGTGACGGGTATTTTCATCAGCCCCATGTAATTCTGTAGAAACTCTAGCACCATACCATCCCTCACAGGATCCTGAGAAGAAAAGCACGCATAAACTGTAAGTCTCAGGGGTGGATCATGAGAAGAAAAGCAAGCATAAACTGTATAAGTCTTGGGGTGGATCATGAAAAGAAAGCAAGCATAAACTGTAAGTTTCTGTGGTGGATCATGGGAATGAAAACAGGGTATAAAATTTAAGTCTCAGGGGTGGATCTTTAATATTTTGGAATAATTAAAAGGATGTGGTGGTGATGGGCGAGGGGTTAGTTTCCAATACAAAAAACTGAATGAGAACAGATTTAAATGACAAAATCAAACAGATCATGTCAATATAACAAGAAGGATTAAACAATGTGTATCTCACATCTCAACAGCCTTCATTTGTGTTTTGATTTGATAAAGGGATTTGCCGGGATTTTGAAATGATCATAATTTTGAACTACCTAATGTACTATAACCCAATAGGAGAATGATGAAAACGGTTTTTAGTTGGTTTTTTGTTGTTGTTGGGGTAATGGTGGAAGGGTGTGTGCGTGTGTGTATAAAAATAGACAAAAATAGAGAAGACGTCAACAGATGGGCTACAAAACTGAACAAAGCAACAGGGGCACATACACTCAATTTACGAAGTTGATTAATTGAGGTGGAGTATAATCAAGATGAAAATTTATGGTGCATTTCTTCCATAAAGACAATATATATACATGTATAAATGTATATCTATAAATAGACACACACAGTTGAACTTCAGTATCTAAAACATTGACATCTCGAATACCATGGATAGGTCGAAGTGAGACGAAAGGCACATCTACATTTGCTTGATGTATTTTAACCTCAAAATCTCGAACCCATGGATATCTGTTTTTTCTCGGCCCCATTGAGTTGGAGATTGCGATGTTTGACTGTATCTCACTACTGTATGTACCTTAATGTCCGTCGTCCACACAGTACTGACCGGTCCGGGTATATCACTGTACGTACCTTAATGTCCGCCGTCCACACAGTACTGACCGGTCCGGGTATATCACTGTACGTACCTTAATGTCCGCCGTCCACACAGTACTGACCGGTCCGGGTATATCACTGTATGTACCTTAATGTCCGCCGTCCACACAGTACTGACCGGTCCGGGTATATCACTGTACGTACCTTAATGTCCGCCGTCCACACAGTACTGACCGGTCCGGGTATATCACTGTACGTACCTTAATGTCCGCCGTCCACACAGTACTGACCGGTCCGGGTATATCACTGTACGTACCTTAATGTCCGCCGTCCACACAGTACTGACCGGTCCGGGTATATCACTGTACGTACCTTAATGTCCGCCGTCCACACAGTACTGACCGGTCCGGGTATATCACTGTACGTACCTTAATGTCCGCCGTCCACACAGTACTGACCGGTCCGGGTATATCACTGTACGTACCTTAATGTCCGCCGTCCACACAGTACTGACCGGTCCGGGTATATCACTGTACGTACCTTAATGTCCGCCGTCCACACAGTACTGACCGGTCCGGGTATATCACTGTACGTACCTTAATGTCCGCCGTCCACACAGTACTGACCGGTCCGGGTATATCACTGTATGTACCTTAATGTCCGCCGTCCACACAGTACTGACCGGTCCGGGTATATCACTGTACGTACCTTAATGTCCGCCGTCCACACAGTACTGACCGGTCCGGGTATATCACTGTACGTACCTTAATGTCCGCCGTCCACACAGTACTGACCGGTCCGGGTATATCACTGTATGTACCTTAATGTCCGCCGTCCACACAGTACTGACCGGTCCGGGTATATCACTGTATGTACCTTAATGTCCGCCGTCCACACAGTACTGACCGGTCCGGGTATATCACTGTACGTACCTTAATGTCCGCCGTCCACACAGTACTGACCGGTCCAGGTATCTCACTGTACATACCTTATTGTCCGCCATCCACATTAGGTATATCATTTATTTAGTGTACGTACCTTTATGTCTGCCGTCCACACAGTACTGTCCGGACCAAAGGCAGATATTCCTTCAGGGACTTTATCCATTTTTGTGAAGTTAAGTATCGTCTCTATGGATTTCCCGGCAAACTCGAAATCTACTGCTAACAGTCCGCAGTCTGTCTGTATACACAACAACTCTCCCTGACAACAAACGACAACAAATTAATCCACGTAAAACATAAACTCCTCAGTCTGTCTGTATACACAACAACTCTCCCTGACAACAAACAACAAATTAATTTCTAATTACACAATATACAGTTGAAGTTCAGTATCTCGAACATCAATATCTCGAATACCATGGATATGTCGAAGTCAGTTGGAAGTCCAAACTACATATTCTTCAGTATTTCTACCTCAATACCTCGAACCCTCGGATATCTCAAACCCTCGGATATCTCGAACCCTCAGATATCTCCAAGTTATTTCTCAACACCATCGTGTTCCAAATAACGAAGTTTGATTGTAATGTACTAATATTTGGAAAATTACGAAACTGTCACAAAATAACTTCTCATGTTTACAAGCAGCAAAATAAAATGCACTCTACCTGCTGAAACAATAATTCCACGAGTTTGAGAAACATTTCTCCTGTCAGATACTTGGGAGACACCGGTTTGATTATCTCATACAGACTTGGGCAGGATAGATTAGCCGAACGAGACTCCACCACATGGCAGATTCCCTGCTTTCTCAGCTCCTGTCGTGCGACCTCCACGACCTTTACCAGAGTTTGAGGGAGACTGTACAGCGCCCTCTGCTGGTCTCTGTGAGACTGGAAGCCGTTCAAGATGGACATCTTTGATGCTTCTATCCCCTTGAAATAAATTGTTGTTAAATGAAAATTTTGGATAATTAAGTCTCTCTCTCTCTCTCAATCTCTCTCTCTCTCTCTTATGAATACACAACACCTTAATTTGCTGTTTTTGATAAAGGCATGTTTCCTTGAAAAATGTTTCCATTTACCACAATATATGCAATAAAACATGTTTATAGCGGACCTTCAGGGGCTGCGGAAAACAGTTCGCTAAACTTCTGTATATGGTAAAACATGGTGTATAGCAAACCTTTAGAGTCTGCGGAAAACAGTTCGCTATACCAAACTTCACTAAGTCCAATAAATCAGTTCGCTATACTAAACTTCATTAAGTCCAATAAAACATTTCGCTTTACTAAACTTCACTAAGTCCAATAAAACACTTCACTATACCAAACTTCACTAAGTCCAATAAATCAGTTCGCTATACCAAACTTCACTAAGTCCAATAAAACACTTCACTATACCAAACTTCACTAAGTCCAATAAATCAGTTCGCTATACCAAACTTCACTAAGTCCAATAAAACACTTCGCTATACCAAACTTCACTAAGTCCAATAAAACACTTCACTATACCAAACTTCACTAAGTCCAATAAAACACTTCGCTATACCAAACTTCACTAAGTCCAATAAAACACTTCACTATAACAAACTTCACTAAGTCCAATAAAACATTACCTTCCTCTTAGGAAATAAATATCACTTCACAATAAGTGTGAATTTCTTCTAAGCTTGTTCAGTATAAGGGTGTTTTATTGTAGTTTTATCAAATACCAGTACACTTTGAAATACATAATTATTCAAAAATCACATTCTTCTTTGAAGCAACTGACATACTAATTCCCAAAGCAACAAGTACAAAGCTTCACAGTCTATAGATGCACCTCTTTAGTGGACAGTTTGGCCGACAGGAAAGTGACCCGGTCTGGGGACTTAGCG
This sequence comes from Ostrea edulis, assembly GCF_947568905.1. Taxonomy (NCBI): domain Eukaryota; kingdom Metazoa; phylum Mollusca; class Bivalvia; order Ostreida; family Ostreidae; genus Ostrea; species Ostrea edulis. Next base: position 53,766,437 of record NC_079171.1, read on the forward strand.
AGCCGGTCCAAATTCTCCAGCACTCTGTGAAGTTCCGATAATCTCTGTTGGTTTTCCAAGTTTAAACTGTCCAAGTCCCTAGAGAGGAAAATCAAAAACAACTACAAACAACGCAGGTGACATTATAAGATAAAGCAAATGTAACAAATTCTGTAAATTAACATTCGACTTTCTGAAAATTTCTATGGACTTATGTGTCTAAGTATTATACTTTTAGCATTGACCAAAGTATGTGAAAATTAATAAATTTAGGCAAAATATCAATGACCTTTGGAAAGAAATCACCATTTATTTTTTTTTAAGACTTAATTTTGTTTTTCTTTGTAATCTTCACATGATATCCTCACCCCCATCCCCGTTCATTCTTTTCTCAAGATGATAACAGTATAGTAATACAAAGGAAAATAATTCTGGCTGGACCAGAAACTGGACCTGAGACTCCTGTGATACGAGTCGTGTACTGTAACCACTGACCTATCCAGACCTACATCCACCCTTCATATAAACATAAAAAGAGAGATAACTCTAGCTACTTTGTTTTCCTCCCTCCTTAAATTGTTTTCACCCTCTAAGACACACAACCCAAATTCTAATGCCCCTGGCAGGACTTTCAGCGTACCAAGTTTGATTTCTGTCAAGCAAAGAGTTCTCTAGACATTAAGCGGTCAGTATATTCCAATGCCTAGTTTGACCCTTGACCTTTGACCATGTGACCTCAAAATCAAACAAATGAATGGTTTTCAAGATATTGAGCAGACAACATGTGGTTTACCGACCGTCAGGTGCAAAGCAGTATGCCCCTCTTCTTTAAAAGGAGAGGGGAGGGGAGGAGGGCATAAAAAGTCTTCAAGTCCTGACCCTACAATATGCACATCTATAAATGGAAATGAAGTACTGTACAAAGTTTCAAATCTATCAGAAAAGTCATGTAGGAGGAGAATCGTTCACAGGCTATTTTACATCCTCCACCCCTCTTAGATCCACCATAACTTTTAGGAAAATAATTAAATCCTCCTGACCTAACAATATGCACATTTATAACTGGCAGTGAAGCATAATTTATACAAAGTTTCAAGTCTATCTGATAAGCCATATAGGAGGAGAAGCGAGTTCACATGATTTTGTGACAGACAGACGGACAGACAGACAGAAAGTACAAAAACAATGTCTCCCCCTGAAAGAGACATAATACAGGAAAGGAGAAAATTCATAGCTAGAGCAGGTATCACACCCAAAACTCCTGCATTACTAGTCAGCTACGTAGGCCAATATCCACGGTCCATATAGCCTTAACTACTATATTATAAATTGGCATATGTATGTATTAAATAAAATTTTAAACTTAATCTGACCCTTCTAATGTCCTAATATGGTTCTTGATTTTCTGTGTACAGGGTAGCTTGTCCAATGGAATTTTGCTTTTCAGGGCCGCAGCATTTCCGTCACCTGACACATCTAGCACAGTAAACCTACAGCCAGCAAAGTGTGCACCCCCCACAGGCACGGTGCTCTGTAATCAAAAGATCAGATTAATAGAACTATTGGTTACAAAAGGCGCACCACCCACAGGCACGGAGCACTGTAGTCAAAATACGATATCATATCAAAAGAGAGCTATTGTATTATACACAATAAGTTATGATATATTAGATTCAGAAAGCTATTGTATTATTCATTACAAATCATAATTACTTGAGATTAAAAGACATATATTGCATTATTCCTGAACAGATTAAGTAGAAGCTTAAAGGAGGTATGCTACACCAGAGAAATTTTATGCAGATGAAAAGTGGAGGATATGTACAACAATATGCTGAAGTTGAAAATTTTCAAATTTATTTTATTTTGTCAAAAAATGCAGTTTTAATAGAAGGTAATCTGAAAAAATTTTAAAAACCCCTGCTGGACTTGAACATGCGACCTACAGTTCGGCAGTCGGTATTCTAACCTACTGAGCTACTCGGCTAGGTATCTAAACGGAAAAGGAAAAGTCAAATATTGCTGATATCAATTTTTTCATCCATATTTTAAAGGAAGTCAGCCATTATGATGATGTAGAGTACTACCTTAATTATCAATGATCTTTATCAATATAGTTTGCAAATCTTAATTCTTATGTTGAACAACTTTTGCAGTCAAATCTGGAACGTTTTTTTTCTCCCCGTCAATAAAAGCATTATTCACTTAAAAAGGATGACAACACCTTAATCTGATTGAAATAGAGATCTGTGCGTCATCCGAGCGATCTGTATTTTAATTAGATTGACAATACCTAAATTTAGTTTAACAATTTCACCTGTCTTAAACATGAAAGCATATGTTACCTGTTCCTTGTGTGGAAATGTGAACTTGTTGAACGTGGATTCTGGGCTGAATCCGCGGATACGGAGCACGGCTTCCTTGTTGTTAAGAGTAAAAAACGGAAACAATCCCTCCGACCGACATTTCATCTTGTGTTGGTAGTCCATCTGCAATACACAATCTCTGTTTAATCATTCAATACACAATCTCTACTTAATCATTCAGTACACAATCTCTACTTAATCATTCAGTACACAATCTCTACTTAATCATTCAGTACACAATCTCTACTTAATCATTCAGTACACAATCTCTACTTAATCATTCAATACACAATCTCTACTTAATCATTCAATACACAATCTCTGTTTAATAACAAAACTCTCTCATTCAATACACAATCTCTACTTAATCATTCAATACACAATCTCTACTTACTCATTCAATACACAATCTCTACTTAATCATTCAGTACACAATCTCTACTTAATAACAAAACTCTCTCATTCAATAAACAATCTCTGCTTAATAACAAAACATTCTCATTTAATAAACAATATCAGTTTGGAGATCAGCTAATCCTAGAGAAGAATATGTTGTTTCAGTAATGTAAATAATGGATATTCATGTGTACAGGATTAATTTGGGTATTTGTGTGTACAGGGTTAATTTGGATATTTGTGTGTACAGGGTTAATTTGAATATTCATGTGTACAGGGTTCATTTGGATATTCGTGTGTACGGGGTTAATTTGGATATTCCTCTGTACAGAGTTAATTTGGATATTCAACTGTACAGAGTTAATTTGGATATTGTGTGTACAGGGTTAATTTGGATATTCGTGTGTACAGGGGTAATTTGGATATTCGTGTGTACAGCATTAATTTGGATATTCAACTGTACAGGGTTAATTTGGATATTCGTGTGTACAGGGTTCATTTGGATATTCATGTGTACATGGTTAATTTGAATATTCATGTGTACAGGGTTTATTTGGATATTCGTGTGTACAGGGTTAATTTGGATATTTGTGTGTGTACAGGGTTAATCTGGATATTCGTTGGTGTACAGGGTTAATTTGAATATTCATGTGTACAGGGTTTATTTGGATATTCATGTGTACAGGGTTAATTTGGATATTTGTGTGTGTACAGGGTTAATTTGGATATTCGTGTGTACAGGGTTAATTTGGATATTTGTGTGTACAGGGTTAATTTGGATATTTGTGTGTACAGGGTTAATCTGGATATTCGTGTGTACAGTGTTAATTTGGATATTCGTGTGTACAGCGTTAATTTGGATATTTGTGTGTACAGCGTTAATTTGGATATTCGTCTGTACAAGGTTAATCTTAGTATTCATGTATACAGCGTTTATTTGGATTTTCGTGTGTACAGGATTAATTTGGATATTCGTGTGTACAGGGTTAATTTGGATATTCGTGTGTACAGCATTAATTTGGATATTCATGTGTACAGCGTTAATTTGGATATTCGTGTGTACAGCGTTAATTTGGATATTTGTGTGTACAGCGTTAATTTTGCCCTCTGTGATTTCTGCCTTTCTACAGTTAACACACAACATAGATTTAATGCAGTCATTAGAATTAATTAGTTGATTAATTAGAGGGTAATTAGTCACAGCATACCTCCTTTCCATTCTTGGTAAAGTAGACCTCCACTTCCTGCTCCTCTATAAGACTTCCGTCGTCACGGAAACTCGCCCGGACTCCGCATCCCACTATGTCCCCCTCCTCGATCTTGTAGGCCTCCGACGAATTATACTCATTCGTGTCAGTCCAAACCCTGTCATCAATCCAATCTTATTATTATTGCTTTTTACTCTGCTTGTGTTTGTATCTTATTTCTATATACACTGTGAATTCATACAGATCACCAAAGAAAAATATTTATCAATTTATCATGACACAATGAAATCTTCAATAGTAAAATATGCTTATAATGTATTCACACTTATAATGGATTCACCCTTATAATGAATTCACGCTTATAATGAATCCATGCTAATAATGAATTCACGTTTATAATGAATTCACGCTAATAATGAATTTACGTTTATAATGAATTCATGCTTATAATGAATACACACTTATAATGAATTCACGCTAATAATGGATTCACGTTTATAATGAATTTACATTTATCACAAATTCATGCTGACAACGAATTCACGCTTATAACAATTCAAAATAAAAACAAATTCACACTCAACACAATTCATGTTTATAACTAATTCAAACTAAAGTATAACAAATTCTGTCATTGTTCTTAGACTAAGAAAATCTGAGGATTATAACAAATTTAATTTAATGCTTATAAAAAATTTACTCTTCTAACAAAATTTCAATTACAACAAATTCCATTTCACTTACTCTCATCTTAACAAATCGGACGCTTAATTTGGCTTGCAAAGATAAACAAATTCACATTTAATAAGAAGTCATATTTATTCCCTGGGCCAAATGAGAGGAAATTTAATGAAATTTTTTTGGGATATAATGAAGTTTGGTTATTATTTTTCACTGTCCTTCGGGGTTCGCAGTAGCCATTTTATACTGTATAATAATCCCATTAACCTTGTTACATATTTCTTATCACAATCAGTTACTGTATAATAATAACATTAACCTTGTTACATATTTCTTATCACAATCAGTTACTGTATAATAATAACATTATAACCTTGTTACATATTTCTTATCACAATCAGTTACTGTATAATAATAACATTAACCTTGTTACATATTTCTTATCACAATCAGTTACTGTATAATAATCTCATTAACCTTGTTACATATTTCTTATCACAATCAGTTACTGTATAATAATATCATTATAACCTTGTTACATATTTCTTATCACAATCAGTTACTGTGTAATAATCTCATTAACCTTGTTACATATTTCTTATCACAATCAGTTACTGTATAATAATATCATTATAACCTTGTTACATATTTCTTATTACAATCAGTTACTGTATAATAATCTCATTAACCTTGTTACATATTTCTTATCACAATCAGTTACTGTATAATAATATCATTATAACCTTTTTACATATTTCTTATCACAATCAGTTACTGTATAATAATCTCATTAACCTTGTTACATATTTCTTATCACAATCAGTTACTGTATAATAATCTCATTATAACCTTGTTACATATTTCTTATCACAATCAGTTACTGTATAATAATCTCATTATAACCTTGTTACATATTTCTTATCACAATCAGTTACTGTATAATAATCTCATTATAACCTTGTTACATATTTCTTATCACAATCAGTTACTGTATAATAATAACATTAACCTTGTTACATATTTCTTATCACAATCAGTTACTGTATAATAATCTCATTATAACCTTGTTACATATTTCTTATCACAATCAGTTACTGTATAATAATAACATTATAACCTAGTTACATATTTCTTATCACAATCAGTTACTGTATAATAATCTCATTATAACCTTGTTACATATTTCTTATCACAATCAGTTACTGTATAATAATAACATTATATCCTTGTTACATATTTCTTATCACAATCAGTTACTGTATAATAATAACATTAACCTTGTTACATATTTCTTATCACAATCAGTTACTGTATAATAATAACATTAACCTTGTTACATATTTCTTATCACAATCAGTTACTGTATATTACATATTTCTTATCACAATCAGTTACTGTATAATAATAACATTAACCTTGTTACATATTTCTTATCACAATCAGTTACTGTATAATAATAACATTATAACCTAGTTACATATTTCTTATCACAATCAGTTACTGTATAATAATCTCATTATAACCTTGTTACATATTTCTTATCACAATCAGTTACTGTATAATAATAACATTAACCTTGTTACATATTTCTTATCACAATCAGTTACTGTATAATAATAACATTAACCTTGTTACATATTTCTTATCACAATCAGTTACTGTATAATAATAACATTAACCTTGTTACATATTTCTTATCACAATCAGTTACTGTATAATAATCTCATTATAACCTTGTTACATATTTCTTATTACAATCAGTTACTGTATAATAATAACATTATAACCTTGTTACATATTTCTTATCACAATCAGTTACTGTATAATAATCTCATTATAACCTTGTTACATATTTCTTATTACAATCAGTTACTGTATAATAATCTCATTATAACCTTGTTACATATTTCTTATCACAATCAGTTACTGTATAATAATAACATTAACCTTGTTACATATTTCTTATCACAATCAGTTACTGTATAATAATCTCATTATAACCTTGTTACATATTTCTTATCACAATCAGTTACTGTATAATAATCTCATTATAACCTTGTTACATATTTCTTATCACAATCAGTTACTGTATAATAATAACATTAACCTTGTTACATATTTCTTATCACAATCAGTTACTGTATAATAATAACATTAACCTTGTTACATATTTCTTATCACAATCAGTTACTGTATAATAATAACATTAACCTTGTTACATATTTCTTATCACAATCAGTTACTGTATAATAATCCCATTATAACCTTGTTACATATTTCTTATCACAATCAGTTACTGTATAATAATAACATTAACCTTGTTACATATTTTTTTTATCACAATCAGTTACTGTATAATAATAACATTATAACCTTGTTACATATTTCTTATCACAATCAGTTACTGTATAATAATATCATTATAACGTACCTTGTTACATATTTCTTATCACAATCAGTTACTGTATAATAATAACATTAACCTTGTTACATATTTCTTATTACAATCAGTTACTGTATAATAATCTCATTATAACCTTGTTACATATTTCTTATTACAATCAGTTACTGTATAATAATAACATTATAACCTTGTTACATATTTCTTATCACAATCAGTTACTGTATAATAATAACATTAACCTTGTTACATATTTCTTATCACAATCAGTTACTGTATAATAATAACATTAACCTTGTTACATATTTCTTATCACAATCAGTTACTGTATAATAATAACATTAACCTTGTTACATATTTCTTATCACAATCAGTTACTGTATAATAATCTCATTATAACCTTGTTACATATTTCTTATTACAATCCGTTACTGTATAATAATAACATTATAACCTTGTTACATATTTCTTATTACAATCAGTTTACCAACATATATCAACTGATAAACCTTGTAATCTGTTGTGATTCAAAAATTAATGCTGACACGTATTTAATTCATTGCCTTACAACTTAATCGAATCAGATGCTATTAAAGAAATACAAGTGATATCATGACTGTCTCAAAACACAAAATTATACAGCAACACTAATGTTGGCAGTTCAATGAAAACAGTCTTCATTCAACAATTTATAAGTGGCATAATTCAAAATACTGTGGAATCTTTTAATTTAGTGGGGAATCAATTATTGTGAATTAATTATTATTCCTATCCCACAGACTTCATACACAATATACATAGGCCAAAAAAAATAATAAATAGTTTCTTCAACCAAATTTTTATGAGGCTGACAGGAATCTTTTTCGCTTTTACTGCAGCATGAGTTATCTCTCTTTTTATGTTTACTGTGGCATGAGTTATCTCTCTTTTTATGTTGACTGCAGCATGAGTTATCTCTCTTTTTATGTTGACTGTAGCATGAATTATCTCTCTTTTTATGTTGACTGTAGCATGATCAAGCTACCTTTATTGATTTCTTTCTCATGTACATGTACATGATTATATAGAATATGTAATGGAATTTTTATTTTTCTAAAAAAAAATAGTTCACATTAGGCTACTTTATTAAGTGTATACTATTATTCCTAAACACATGCACCTAAATGAGTATGCATTCAGTAATTGTTTGATCAAACTTACAATTTTATCAAAACCTTCTGCAAGTCTACCATAATAATCCACAGCAAAAAAGTTACCTCATTTACATAAATTAATTTAAAAAATCCATGCAGTACCTTTTCAACTTGCTTGAAAAACTATTGATTAATATTTTTTGGCCCAACTTTCCAATGTAAGGAAACCATTTCCATGAAATTACATCCCAACAAAATCCTAAAATCTGGATAATCCATGACAAGCACCCCCACTGAAATTACATCCCAACAAAATCTTAAAATTTGGATAATCCACGACAAGCGACCCACTGAAATTACCTCCCAACAAATCGCAAAATCTGAATTTTGGATAATCCACAATAAGCGTCCCTCACAAATTTAAATCCTTCCATAGCATGAAGGATTCTAAATACACTGTGCACTACCTTCCATAATTGGAGTTTCTTGTTGTCAAGTACTGTATTTCATGTCGTGATTTGCCTATGATATCTATACTGTCGGCGAGAGTATGGGTGAGTCCGATGCCCACGTCACTAGAGTGCGATGACAGGCCAATGACCTCCATCTCAAAGTAGGTCAGCTGGGCGTTGATGGGGGTCCCCGAAATCACATACGGACAGTTTCCCTCCGAGCTACAAAATACAGAACCAATGAGCAGATGGTAGATGTGGACAGGTTCGATTGTCAGTGCTTGTTGATGGTCCATGGTGTGATGAAATGGACAAGCATGTCTATCAAAATTACAATTTTACATATCCCTGTACAGAGTTTACAATGTAACTGTCAGACTGATCCATAAGTTCTCAATCTCTCCTTATCTTTCTCTCTCTCTCTATCTCAATCAGGTTGTGTAATATGTTTACGGTGTGACTATTGAGACGAGCGAAGACCCTTAACAGCACTATACTATATATACTAGTTTGCTCAGGTTGTGTCAAAACCTATTACAGTGGAACCCCGTTATTACGTTTTCCATTTTGTCACGATAAAATAACGTAATACCGGGGTCAACGTAATAAACGTTCCCAGTGAAATCCGTTAAAATTATCATTTGGAAATTGTATATCGTCCGTTGGTACTCCGTGAAAGGGTGTGTGAATATATCTTTACTGTTTCTTTGTTTAAAAGAATATGATACTTTGTTTTATTTACATCTTATCTTTAATGTCCGTAATTCTTCATGTTCTTATCCCTTTTCTTTATTTCGGTGTAGGATACATAAGGATGTTTTGATAAACGTTGCTTTTTCTGCATTCGTTTGGACCGCCATTTTGTTCAACTTTAAAACAATGCGTTCATGTAAATTTCTCTCAATAACTCGTTCCGGTTCGTATTCAACATTCGTATTTAAAAAAATAACAAAACATCGTTTTTATTAAGTTCTCTAATTACACAATACACAACATAATAAAAAAAATCCCACCCAAAAAACAACAAAACTATAGACACAAAACGCACACGATACCCAACACTTACACACTTCTCACCAACGATAAACATGCACGGAGAACAATTTAAGCGCAATCCACATAAAAAAAATATAATGATGCACGAAGATTTCATTTATAACGCTAAATGACGGCACTAAAATCACGTGCGCATCAAGGGATTTTAAAATATTCACTGAGGTAAATGCCGTGCACGAGTCGGCCGATAGATTGGTGTATGTATGGACGAGAGTTACGAACACCCAAGCTGCATGTCCAAACAACGAACAATTTTTTTAATTGAACACCTTTAGTCACCTATGTCCAAGCAGTTACCCAAGCGGTTGTAACATTGCTACGATAAATCTTTCTTGTTTGGTACCAAAGCTGTCCGTGAATAGAGTTTTAATAGCGAAGGTAATCACACTATGCTGAACACGCAGGTGGTTGAGAAATTATTTCTTTGATTATCAAAATATGAAAAATGAAGTAAATTTCATAGAGTACAATTTCTAAATAAACATTATTTAATTGTTTATCACTGGCTTCTATACGTGGTATTCACCTGTATTGATGTCGCTAGATCTATCGAAGCGTGATCAGTCAAGCGTCTCTAATCCCCAAACAGACCAGGAAATTTATGTGGTGACTGCCTCAGGCAGTCAAGGTGTGAATGGCTTATTATTTTGAGAATCATTATTGAATAATTAGGGGTTTATTACGTTTTTGTCGGAATTTTTACAACGTAATACCGAGTCCCGGCATTTTAGGACAACGTAATAACGAGGTATATTTTATATAGGTTTGTTAAGAAATGGTTTTGTGCTTTGAAATTCCAACGTAATATGCGGACTAACGTAATAAAGGGGGAACGTAATAACGGGGTTCCACTGTATCTCTCTATCTCACTCAGGTTGTGTATGATCTCTTTATCTCACTCAGGTTGTGCATTATCTCTCTATCTCACTCAGGTTGTGTATGATCTCTTTATCTCACTCAGGTTGTGTATGATCTCTCTATCTCACTCAGGTTGTGTATGATCTCTCTATCTCACTCAGGATGTGTATTATCTCTCTATCTCACTCAGGTTGTGTATTATCTCTCTATCTCACTCAGGTTGTGCATTATCTCTCTATCTCTTTCAGGTTTTGTATTATCTCTATCTCACTCAGGTTGTGTATTATCTCTTTATCTCGCTCAGGTCGTGTACAATCTTTTCTTACCAATAAACAATCACCCCGTCATCATAGACCAGCATGCTTCTTTGAACAGCCAGTGTGATGTTACTTCTCCTTGTCACCTATCAAAATCCAGAAATAAATATTTACTTCTGTCAGCTGTGAAAGCAAAACATTAGGATCATGCTCATATCCCTCCTCCTCTCATCTGCCTTAGAAATTGCAGTAGTACAGGAACTTTAAACACTCTATCACAATTCAGCTCCTCAGGTCATCTGGTGTGAACAGATTTGAGATAGCATTAGTCACTCCACTACACCCACTTATTTTACTCCGAGTTTTTGAAATCTGTAGGTCCCACTGCCAAACCTTTCTATTACACCCTCTTATTTTACTCCGAGTTTTTGATATCTTTAGGTCCCACTGCCAAACCTTTCTACTACACCCACTTATTTTACAGTGCACTTTAATCTTAAAAGGGTGAATTCAAAATTAGGCAAATTTAAGTTTACCTATTACCAAAACATGATAGTCCACAGTAAAAAGATATTCTAAATCGGGGAAAACTTAATTACTAACTTCCACAGGATGTAAATGTTAAATACAGGCCAGTGTCTCGCAATATAGTTCACAGTAAAAAGATATTCTACATCGGGGAAAACTCGATTACTAACGTCCACAGTAAAAAGATATTCTAAATTGGGGAAAACTGGATTACTAACATCGACAGTAAAAAGATATTTATTCTACATCGGGGAAAACTCCATTACTAACATCGACAGTAAAAAGATATTCTACATCGGGGAAAACTCGATTACTAACGTCGACAGTAAAAAGATATTCTAAATTGGGGAAAACTCCATTACTAACGTCCACAGGATGTAAATGTTAAATACAGGACAGTGTCTCAGAGTATTGTACACAGTAAAAAGATATTCTAAATTGGGGAAAACTCGATTACTAAAGTCCACAGAATGTAAATGTTAAATACAGGCCACTGTCTCACAGTATCGTACACAGTAAAAAATATTCTAAATTGGGGAAAACTCGATTACTAACGTCGACAGTAAAAAGATATTTATCCTACATCGGGGAAAACTCCATTACTAACATCGACAGTAAAAAGATATTCTACATCGGGGAAAACTCAATTACTAACATCAACAGTAAAAAGATATTCTAAAACGGGGAAAACTCAATTATTAATGTCCACAGGATGTAAATGTTAAATACAGGCCAGTGTCTCGCAATATAGTTCACAGTAAAAAGATATTCTAAATCGGGGAAAACTCGATTACTAATGTTGACAGTAAAAAGATCTTTATTCTACATTGGGGAAAACTCCATTATTAACGTCGACAGTAAAAAGATATTCTAAATTGGGGAAACCTCAATTACTAACGTCCACAGGATGTGTATGTTAAGTAAAGGCCAGTGTCTCGCAGTATTGTACACAGTAAAAAGATATTCTACATCGGGGAAAACTCCATTACTAACATCGACAGTAAAAAGATATTCTACATTGGGGAAAACTCTATTACTAACGTCGACAGTAAAAAGATATTTATTCTACATCAGGGAAAACTTTATTACTAATGTCGACAGTAAAAAGATATTCTAAATCGGGGAAAACTCAATTACTAACATCGACAGTAACAAGAGGACCATGGGCCACATCACTCACTTGATCACTTTGGTTACTGCTAGAAAAAGCAGAGAGGAATTCAGTTTCAAAAGTTGAAATATTAATTGGGCCAATCCTACCCCAGGGGGTCATGATTTGAACAAAATTAAATCTACCCTACCTAAGGATTTTTCCATATCAATGTGACCAATAATGGCTGTTCCTGAGAAGAAGATTACATTGAAAAGATTTTTTCCTATATATTCCTATATAAAACTTTGATCCCCCACTCTTGCCCCAATCTACCTTCGGGGTCATGATTTAAAACTTGAATCTACAAAATGTAATGAAGGTTTCAACATAAATTTCTGCTTTTCTGGC